>NC_088865.1:46592699-46824072 GCF_032884065.1 Artemia franciscana
TGTAATTGTTCTTCTCTTGAGGTACAGAGACACAATAACCAACTCATTTCTAGAATCTTCATGATGAATATCGGCTTTAATTCCACTTTTAACTAATATTGCTGCACTATAAAACCTCTTATCAGGATCAAATTTAGAAAAGTTATTGTAATTTGATGGTATGCACGAAATATTTCCGGATTTATTCACATAGGGTTCTTGTAGCAGTACTACATCAGGTTTATAATCATCTAGGGTCTTTTCTAATGTTACCATTGCACTATAAGAATGTTGCAAGTTGACTTGAAGGAACTTTGAATCGAAATTATTCATAAGAATATTTTTTCCAAAAAAAAATATGGATTATTTGATGCTAATATGGTTTGTATAAAAATAATCCTGTATAAACAAGGGTAAATTTGCAGTACATGATGTAAATCAGATAGAAAAACAAGGACTATTCAATTGCCCATTAAGGTCTATTTTCAAATATAATAATCGTCCTTTTTCCTATAATAGGGTTAGATAAAGTATAAAAGCTATGACCTTAACAAAGAATGTCAATTAAGCACAGCTTTCTGCTTTCTTCCTTTATTTTGTTTCTTAAATGGGAACGACGTTGCACTGTTGCCTTGATTTGAAAGATTTTTCACGGATGAAAAACTAAAGCAAATTCAAATTTCTCCCAAAGCATTGGCAGTGCTGGTTAGTAATAGGAGTAGTAAGGCCACTAAACTGAGTCTACTGCTCTTTAGGGGCCTCCCCCAGACCCTTTCAGGGTACCTGCAAGACTGGGGACCCTGTGGTCAACTCTATCCCCACTTGAGGAGTGGCGCCCTTCGAGGAAATTATAGCCTAGTAAACGACACAGCATTCGCAAGGGATTCTGATTAACGGATAATTCTTCTGGGCTTGGTTTGTTTTGGCTGGTGTTTTCGGGCTGAAAAACGTCTTCTTAGCTAATTTATCAACTATGGACTTCCTCCCCGTAGTAGTATAATAATTGTAGGCATAGATATATACTAAGTCGGGGTAATAGGCTTTGGACTGTCTGTGCAGGATTTCGACTCTTGTTGATAGAATAGCATCACCAAGTATTGAAAACCTTGTTGTACCCAGGATTGCACAAAGCCTCCATTCATACTGGAGGTCCCAGGGACCTCTTGCTGTCCGGTTCTAAGTCGACTTAAGCACTTCGGTGTAGACTTGAGAAGATATGTTGATTCCCGTCCTGCACTGGTATCCGGGATCATTGCTTTTCCTGAGGCAAAAATAATTTCAATGATTTAAAGAATGTGAAAATTGGAACTTGAAATGTTGGAACGTTAATTTTTGTTGGAAAACATGGTTCTAAGGAATGGTATTATTTACCAATTACCATCCCAGATAAAGCAAATTTGATAATTTTGGGAAGTTTAAAAAAATATTTGAAAATGGTAGTTTATTTTCAATTTCTAGGGTAAACTGCAAGTTTCTACATAAGTATTAATATTATCTGGCATTTGGGTACGTAGAGATGACAAAATTAGCGCTGGTCTGCAACTGCTGGAGTAATTTGCGTTTTGCATCAATATTTTGGTTTGGTGAGTAATAGAATAAAGCTATTGCAATGATATTATAGGGATGGGGAAGTATTTTAAGTCTGATACTTAGCCAAAGGATTTCATCGCACTCAGACAAAGTAAGACCAGGAATAGTTTTACGGAAAAGGTTGCATTTAGTAAAAAAACATGACATGTTCCTTACGTAAAAAACATAATGACATGACACATGACACAAATTATGACATAAACACAAGACATGACATTAGTAAAAAACATGAGATGAAAAGTTCTAGTTTCTTTTTAAGAGTAGAAAGTGATGGAGGGCAACTCGTCCCTCCCGTCCTCTCTGACACCCTCTTTTCCCAAACGCATCTGATCTAAATTTTGAGATAGCCATTTTGTTCAAAATAGTCCAAAGAGCATATAACAATGCCTTCAGGGTGGATATAACCCTCCAGAGCCCAGGGGCATGGGTTGTAAGTGATGCCTCGGTTATTTAAGGTTTTGATAAACAGATGGTCGATTAAACTTCGGGTCGAATGGGGCTCATGCGATTAGAAGTCGGAAGATCTAGCGCCCTTTTTAAAAGTAAAAAGTGAATGAAAGCCAGCCAGCTCCTCCTCCACAAGTCTATCATTCCCCAAAACACATCCAATGTAAATTTTAAGAAAATTATTTTATTCAGCACTATTGATAGATCCAGTATTTATTTATTTGGGGATGCCAACCTACCCACAGTCCTCAGGTTAAGGGCTGTAAGGAAAAAATTCCTTCATTGATTACAAATAGTATATGTTATTGAGAAATATATGTATGTTTGTACTTTATTTTCCAAAAATACGAAGATAAGCCTTTCAGAGAATGTTGAGTGGAGTAATGAACTAAATCAAAACAAATTTTGTGTACACGGATTGTCAAAAAGGCGTAACTCATGAATGACTTGGAACTTTCAGGAAATGATAAGGAAGATGATCAAAAAGGAAATATTTGTATATTACCACTACTACTGCTGCTACCACTACCACAATACTCCATTTACAAAATTGAAGGAAAATTTGAACTAAATCAAAAGACGCTATGTGTATACACATTGTCAAAAGAACGTATTTCGGTTATTAAGTTTGAACTTTCAGAGAATGCTAAAAGGGGATAACTGCAACATTTATTACTACTACTGCTTCAACTTCTACTTCTATTGCAACTGCTTGTAAAGGCAATACGTTAATACTGCTGCTGCTACTAGTACTACCGCTATTACTATTAACACACCTACTAGTAACAGAAATACTACTACTGTCACTACTATTACAACTATACCTAAGGTAATGAAGGTAAAATTTTCAAGAATTTTTTTCTGGAGGGGGGGAGTAGAGGTGAACTTAATCACAGTATTCTGTCTGTAATCAGGTTGTCAAAAGGGCATAACAGCAACATCTTAGAAACTGTTTGGTGGGTGAAGTTGAAACTAATAGGACTTTAAATAAAAGTTCCAATACGGACAAATCCTTTTATTAGACAGTGACGATTCACAAAAAATACTGAATATTTGAATCACATGTGCTGTGACCGAAATATCCAGTATTTATGTGAATGATCATTGTCTAATAAACGGATTTATCGCTATTTCAACTTTTATTTGTCGTCATGGAAAGACAGTATGGTTTTCGAAATTAGCTAACAGGGCTTGTTGGGGGGGATGTTGAACTAACCAAAACAAAACTTTTGCATCCTATTAGCCTACTACTGCTTCTACTCATGCTACTACTACTGCTACTATTATTACTACTTCTACTGCTGCTACTGCCGCTAATACTAAGGCTACTACTATTAATTCTACTGCTACTGCTACTATTTCTGCTACTAAAACTAATGGTATTAACAGGGGCGTCATTGGGGGGGGGGAGGGTGGCAGTTGCCCCTCAAATAATTTGGAGGAAATTTTATAAAACCCATGCCCCTTGAATATACTCGCTCCCCCCCCCCCCCCAATGAAAATGCTGGAGATTCGCCCCATGGGTATTAAGGCAAAAAATTAGGGAAATGCTGAACTTAATTGAAACACACTATGCCCACATTCGTTGTTAAGAGGACACATCAGAAATGCTTGAGGAACAGTTCATGTTATTAAGTTCAAACATTCAGCGTGTGTTGAAGGGGATGCTGAAGAAACCAAACGTGCTATGCGCCTACTGCTACTACTGGCACTACAGCTATTGCTACCACGCCAGCTAAGAGTATTAAGGTGAAGCTTTCAAGGAATATTTAAGTGGATGGTGAAATAAACAAGAAAATTCTAATGCCATTCTTAAGAGTCAATACAGATTGAAGGGCAAGCAGCCCTCCTCCCAAGCCCACTCATTTTCCAAACACATCCAGTCAAAATTTTTAGACAGTCATTTTGTATAGGATAGTAAAACGGTCCAGTAACTATGTCTCTAGGGATATTGGGTATGTAAAACCCCCACTATTATGTAACTGGCCCATTATGCTTTAGAGATAAATGTGGCTTTAAAAGCAAATCCAAAGGCACTGTGTGAATGGTTGACAATTAACCACCTCAACAATATATCGAGAACGACTGAGGCTATTAAATTGAAACTTTTGGGGCTACTACCATTACTACTTCTGCTTTTACCATTTAAAAAAATCATAAGAGTGTAAGTGTATCCAAGTTAACAAAGAACACAGAAAGAATTTTTTGGGGATGATACCATGTTTTATTTGTCAGGTTAACCTGAGGAGGTAAAAAATTGAATTAAACAATACTATGTGCGTCAGGATAAAATATTGGTGAAAAAGTTTTTCCAACACACAAATAACAAGTCAAACTATGTATTCTTAAAAAAAAATTACAGATATAAAGTATTTTTCCATAAAATAGACTATGTCAATAAAGTACGAACAGAAATTAATAAAAAAAAACTTTTTCCATAAAACAAGTTTTGAAAAAAAGTATAAGAGCATAAAGTCAAATAACCGCCTAAGCGTAAAACTACCACAAATCACCATCAATAAATAAATGAAACTCAAACCAAACAGAAATTACTATAAATAAGCGATTCAAACTCAAAACCAGCAAATATTAATGTGAGTAGTGCTGACAACCACCATAACTTCTAAAAAGCAGAACATATTTTGCCCTTTACTGAAAAAAAAAACAAATAACCGTGGATTGTCAGTTTAATGTAGATATACTGATAATGATTCCTTAAAGTTTCAAGAATGTTGTATTTACAAAAGTCAAAAAAGTGAAAACATTTAAAATATATTTTGTTTTTAGCAAAGTGCAATTTATGTTCTAGTCATGATAAGGCATGCGGGCTGTCAGTACTACTCATGGTAATTTTCGCTCATTTTGTGTTTTACGCGGTTATCTATTTTAGTTTCTGTTCGTTTTGACCTTCATTTATTTACTGATGGCGATTTGTGGTAGTTTTACGCTTGGAAGAATCTGCTCATATTTTTTTAAATGGAGCTCTTGGCTCCATTCTTTGAAAAACTTGTTTTGTGGAAATTTTTTAAAGACTAATCTGAAGAATGACTGAGGGTGTTAAGTTGGAAATTTTAAGGAAATTTGAGGATTTGTTGAAGATAGATTGTAGGTAAACCATAGATTTTAGGGAAACCTTTTAGGTTCTCCCTCTTCTCAGCACTGACAGAAATTTAGGAATTGTCATTTTTTAAACTACTGAAAAATTGTAATAGCTATGCTTCCAGTATATCTGTGCCCCCATAGCCCCGGGGCAAGGATAGTAAATCTTCCAAATTGGTCCATTGTTTACATGCAAGATTTCTTTGAAAAAGGGGAAATATTCGATACTGGGTATATCCGAAAAGGCTAAGGGCATTCAGTAAGAGTTTTGACAATGATGAGGGGTATGTTATACAAAATCATAAGGCACTATGCTTATCCAGCTTACTAAGAAGGACGACCTGCAATATTTTAAGAACAGCTGAGGGTATTGAGTTGAAACTTTCAGGACGTGATGAAGAGGATGTTCAAGAGCTATCAGATGTTAATCAGCCGCCCCCCCTTCCCTTGCTCTTTTTAGATGCTCCCTTCCTTATCACAGATCAAACCTTATTTAAAACAGTACAAAGGTCTAGTAAGTGTGTCTCCGGTGATGCAATCCCCCCTCCGATTCCCTGGGGGAAGGATAGTAACATATGCAATTTGCCCATTTTTACATGCAGGATATATTGCTAGGAAAAAGGAGGAATTTTGGATTCTAGGTGTATTCAAAAAGGCTAAGGGTATTAAGGTTCAACATTGGGAAATCTTGAGGGTATGTTAAACTAAACCCAATAAATCCATGTTCATCTTGTTCGTCAAAACGGCAAATCTGCAATACCACAGGAACAGCTGAGGGTATCATGTTTAAATTTCTGGGGCGTTTTGAGGAAGATCTTTAAAAGTTGTTGGGAGGGTAGCCTTCCCCCATTCTCTTTTTAGCTTCCCTCGCTCTAAAGATATCTGATCAAACTCTTGGCATAGCCATATTTTTCAAATTAGTCGATAAAGTCAAATAACTACACCTCTGGCGATGACTAAGCCCCGACAGCCCCTGGCGCAAGTGCTGAAAAGGACTGAAATATTGAGGTAAAACTTTAAGAAAATTTTAGGGGTATCTCAAGCAAAATCAAAGCACTCCATGTGCAGGAGAGCTTTCAAAAAGAAAAAACAGAAATGCCTAATGAATGGCTAAGGGTGTTAATTTGAAACTTTAAAGGGATGTTGAGAGGTATGTTGAAAAAGGAACGAAGGATAGCACTCCCTCACCCCTCTTATCGTTTTAAATTCACTTCTAAGCACTGATAGAGATCTTAAAACGCCATTTTACTGGAATTAGCCACAACTACTAATAGCTTAGCCTTTTGGAATGCTATATCCCCTCGGACCGTGGGGCAAGGAATGTGAATTGTTCCATTTGTCCATTTTTTACATTTAGGATTTATTATTTGGAAAGGGGGAATTTTGACCTGATGTATCCAAGTTATCTAAAGGGCCTACCTGCAATATCGAAGGACAAGGTAAGGGTATTAACCAGTATAACATATATTGATAAAACCAGTGCAAATAAACCAGCTGGTGATATTTGCCTTTGTTTTTAGGAGTATAAAAATTAGTGGCTTACTGAAAACGCAAGATAATATTGGGGTTTTTGTAGAGCCAACCAACCTTAGCCAAGTAAACCATTTAAGGACACTTTTAACAGTATAAAAATAAAATATTTTAGCATTGATGCTTTATTCTGTTTTTTAATTTGGGATATTTGGGATATTTTGTTTATAGTTTGGGGATGCACATAATGAGCTATGTGCATTGATTGTCTGCTATTTTGGATCTGAAAAAGAGATTTCATTATTATTTTGTAGACATGCTTTCAGTGAAGCGATTTTGATAGTATTATGACTACAGACAGAAAAATAACGAGATTTCCGGAGCTCACATAATGGTTAATACTACATTCCGATAATACTCACATTTCGAGTAATACTAGGTGAGACCAAGATGTTACCCAATAAATCAGTCCATTTTTGTGTATGCTGTGTAATGACTTTACACTATTGAAATAATGCTTATTTTTATGCCTAACTTTATAAGATAGTTTAATTGTGTACTGAAAGTTACTGATATCACAGCTCGTTTAAGACTATGAAAAGTGTTATATAGATGAGTTTGTTGTTGTGAGGCTACGTACTCACTTTTGACTATTGCTACTAGTAGTACTACTAACGACTCACAGCAGCACCAAGCCACCTGAGGCCAGCAAAGCTGCACACACTCCTGCTCCATTCAATCTATTCAAAGCTTCCCTTTTTACACCCTCCCAGGAAGTTCCAGTTTTCTTTAAAGCTTTCTTGATGACGTCCTCCCACTCAAAACGAGGACGTCCTGCTTTCCGTTTAGCCCTAGATGGTTGGCAAAAAAACAATCTTTGGCAATCTGTCATCCTTTATCCGCGCCACGTGCCCTAGCCATCCCAACCTTTCTTTCATTATAGCCCTAGAAAGAAGGATTGAACTCTATTTTTCGTACCGCCTACTGTTTAATATATGGTCAGTCAGCCAAGTACTCATAAAAATCCGTAGACAATTTCTCTGGAAAACATTTAGCAAATTTTCATACGCTTTTCGGAGTGACCATACTTCTCAGCAATATTTGACCACTGTCATCACTGTAGCTTCTTATATTCTAATCTTGGTTTGCAGACTGATCTTCTTATTCTTCCAAACTTTTTTTAAGCTGCGAAAAAACACCCTGAGCTTTCGCTATTGTAATTTTAACATCTTCACTGCTCCCACCGTCTTTACTAGTAATACTAACAAGGTAAGTAAGCTGCCCACCGGATCAATCTTTTCGTTACCCAGCGTCACCTTTTCACCTTCACTTATTCCTAGCCTTAGTGACTTAGTCTTCTTAACATTAATTTTCAAACCTATAACAGAGTCTTGATAACAATATATGCATCAAAAGAATGGAATTGTGATATTTATTCAAAATATGTAAATTCATGGAAGTTAATGTTACCCATCGAAAGTTACGAGCCTGAGAATATTTGCCAAAAATGAAAAAGGAGGAAATACCCCTAAAACATCAAGTGATCTTAATAAAAGTCATGTCATCAAATTAGACATGCCAGAGAACTATATTGTAGAGGTTTCAATTCTCTATCTACAAAATGCCGAATTTTGCATTTTTTTTGCCAGAAGAAAACTCACAGATGCGTGTTCATTTGCTGTTTTTTTCCCCACAGGTGATCATACAGAAACATTGATCGTTCAACATCGGGGGAGGGCTCATTTGATAGGAATTAAAAAGCTCTAGTGCTTGTTTTTAAATGACTTAAAATTTCGGAGGGCAGTTAGCCCCCCTCTCAAGCTTATTTTTTATCCTAAGTTGCCTGATAAAAATTTTGAGATAGCCATTGTTGTCGTAATAGTCGAAAAATCTAATAACTATGTCTTTAAGGGCGACTTGCCTGTCCACACTCCTAGAGGGAAGGGCTGCAAGCAATGAACTTTGCCCATTGCTTACGTATAATATTGTTTATTGAGAAGTTAACCAACGTTTCTCACAGGGGATTTATGTGGTGGAAGGGTTACGTGGGAGTATCTCTCTGTAGAGGAATATTTCGCAGGAGAAAGAAATTTTCCATCGAGGGGCGTGGATTTCCCAGCATTATTTAAAAATAACGATGAGAATTTAAGTTAAAAACAATTTTTTTTTTCAATTGAAAGTAAGGAGCAACATTAAACTTAAAACAAACAGAAATTATTACGTATATCCCCTCCTCAATACGTCACTCTTTATGCTAAAAATTTTTTAGAACTTGTATAAGAACTTATTATTCTAATTAAACGGCCTTTGTGATTCAGGAGTCATTCTTAAATAATTAGAACAAAAAGTCCACCTTTAGCGTAAAGAGTGATGGATTGAGGAGGGGATGACCATCATTATTTAAGTAATAATTTATGTTTGTTTTATTTCTTAGGCATACTGTTGCTCCTAACTGTCAGTTGGGAAAACTTGTGTTTTTCTTCATTTCTTCAATGCTAAAACAGCCCTCTTCTAGAATTTGGCAAAAAAGGAAAAAAGGAGAAAAGTAATTCATAAAGGAAAAAGGAATGGGTTCATGCTTTCTAATTAAGTCACCAAAAGCAGCTCTTTCATTGGCGCTACCACCTTCTAGTCCCTTGTTAATTCGACGAAAATTAAACTGAAATTATTTCCCCCTTCTATAGGGCATAATTGTTGTTCTCATTTTGAATTCCAATGAGAAACATCAGTGGTGGTTTTCTTCAGTTTATTCTCCTTTGAGCAGGAACGCATCCAAGGGAGGTACCCAGTTTAACTCCCCCCCCCCAAAAAAAGTTTGAATTGTAAAAGGTAAAAAAACATTTGTTGCGTTTTGTAGATGTTTTTTGGGACCCCTCCTTCCCCTCCCATCCAAACAAAAATTTTGGATACGGCCAAGCCTTTGAGGTATCCTTTTTGTATCCCAATGTTTTCATACTTTCATCCATCTGAGAAACTGCGGTTATTATGTTTCAAAGTAAGATGATAATTCTTCTATTATTTGATAGCTGATATTCAGATTTATCAATCTTCCAAATTATATTTTTCAAATTCGGTTTGACCTCTTTTTTAGATTTAAATTTTGTTGAAATTACGTCAGAAACATGTGTAAATAGGATTTGCTTCCGTAGGCTTGTCGCAAAATTACATGTTTCACAAAGATAAGTTTGGCCTGTTAATTGTAGTTAAATATGTTATTTTGATATATATCATAAACAACGTTTAATTTTGCAGTCCCAGAGGATCTTAAAAAAGAACAAGAAGGGAAACAGACCCAAGGGAGAATCACCCTGTTGGAAGTCCCTTAGGTTTTTAGAGTACATCCAATCAAAATCGAATACAATCTGGACCTAGTTCAAGTCGCTAAGCGTCTCTAATACAGCCTGCTGGACCCTTCCTGTACCTCCCATGTTAAGCATTTGGAGTTTGCCTGACGTTCCTGAACTAGTGATTTCGGCGGTTTTGTTTTAACAGATAGAAAAAAAAATCGGGTGAATATTTTGATCTAATCAAATCTTAAGCAGAAAATTATTTTTTTATAATTCCAAAATAATTATAAAACCTGTTTCGGGTTTACATTCTAGATTGCTACACTTGACACTGATGTTGCGGGATATCAAAAATAGAGCAGAAAATAGTCTATTCAACAATCAGAAACTTATTTCTTAAATATATACTTGTTGGTTGCAATCCCTTCAAATACATTAAATATTTGTGTTTCAAAGTCAAAAATTCCCATGAAAAGAACAGATGCAGCTGTAATCCTAGCGCTTGAGAATGCATAAATTAGACTAAGGGACTAACCATTCGGATTGTTCAGGAGTGTAAGAGTTGAACCCACCTCCCCCTGGAAAAATTTCTCCTCGAATAAAAATTTCTCTAATTTTCTCCTCGAACAATAGTTCTTTTGCAAATAAATCTTCCTATTTACTTGCCAAATTACGAAGAATAATAATGCAATAATCGTGTTTTTGAGTTAGAAACCCCTTAATTTCAACCTTCTCATGTTTGTTTAGTTTAAGTGACGAAGAACACCTTTGTCTTTGACCAAGTTGCTGCCCCAGAAAAAGAATTGACCAGAGAGTAAAATGCTTGGACATCGGCTAGGCCTTAATATAATAATATAGTAAAATAATATATAATAATATAAAATATATATATATATATATATATATATATATATATATATATATATATATATATATATATATATTAATATATAAATAATAATATAATAACATATCAATTAGTTCGTGGTAACGAACTGTAGTAAGGAGCGACCAAGCTCAATAGTAACCGAAACCCTAAAAAGATGGAATTTTGATACCAATAGTTTCATCAAAAGAATGGCATTTTAATGCTGATTTTAAATATGTAAGTTTCATCAAGATTAGTCTTACCCATCAAAAGTTACGAACCTGAGAAAATTTGCCTCGTTTTAGAAAATAGGGGGAAACACCCCCTAAAAGTCATATTATCTTAACGAAAATCACACCGTCAGACTCAGCGTATCAGAGAACCTTATTGTAGAAGTTTCAAGCCCCTATCTAAAAAATGTGGAATTAAGCATTTTTTGCCAGAAGACAAATCACAGATGCGTGTTTATTTGTTTGTTTGTTTTTTTCCCAGGGGTGATCGTATCGACTCAGTGGTCCTAGAATGTCGCAAAAGGACTCATTCTAACGGAAATTAAAAGTTCTAGTGCCCTTTTTAAGTTATCAAAAAAATTGAAGGGCACCTAGGCCCCCTCCCACGCTCATTTTTTCCCCAGAGTCAACGGATCAAAATTCTGAGATAGCCATTTTATTCACCATAGTTGAAAAACCCAGTAACTATATCTTTGGCTACGACTTACTCCCCCACAGTCCCTGTGGGAGGGGCTGCAAGTTACAAACTTTGACCAAACTATGTTTGCATATAGTAATGGTTACTGGGAAGTGTACAGATGTTTTTAGGGGATTTTTTTTTGTTTGGGGGATATTTGAGGGGGGAGGGTTACCGGGGAGGATCATTCCATGGAGGAACTTCTCATCAGGGAAGAGGCTCTCAATGGAGGGGGCGCAGGATTTTCTAGCATTATTTAAAAAAAACAATGAAAAAATAAATATGAAAAGTTTTTTCGACTGAAAGTGAGAAGCATTAAAACTTAAAACGAACAGAAATTATTACGCATATGAGGGGTTTACCTCCTCGTAATACCTCGCTCTTTACGTTAAAGTATTTTTAGTAATTTCAACTATTTATTCTACGGCCTTTGTGATTCAGGGGTCATTCTTAAGGAATTGGGACAAAATTTAAGCTTTAATTTAAAGAGCGAGGTATCGACGAGGGGTGAGCCCCTCATATACGCAATAAAAACATACGAGTATAGAAGTTTGCTACGTAATTTGATTCGTAAGTTACGTATATTTTTTAATTATGAAAATGTTCGTAAAAAATTATAAGTTATAGTTTCCTTTTTAATTAATCAAAAATTGGAGGGTAGCTCGGCCTCCTCCCTCCTCAAAATCTTCCGATTAAAACTATGAGAAAGCCATTTAGCCCCAAAAAATTAATATGCAAATTTTGTTTTAATTATTTATGTGCGGAGAGCCAAGATCAAACCGTGCATTAATTCAAAACGTCCAGGAATTAAACAAAAAAAAAACAAATTTTTTTAAATGAAAGAATGGAGCGTCATTAAAACTTAAAACGAACAGAAATTACTTCGTATTTGAAAGGGGCTTTTCCTCCTCAACGCCCCGCTCTTTACGCTAAAGTTTTTTACTGTTTCAAAATGTAGAGTTAAGAAAAAGAGTCAAACTTTAGCGTAAAGAGCGGGGCGTTGAGGAGGAAAAGCCCCTTTCAAATACGGAGTAATTTCTGTTCGTTTTAAGTTTTAATGTCGCTTCTAACTTTCATTTTAAAAAAAACTTTTTCTTTGTTTAATAGAAAATATAATCAATATATAATAATATAATAATATAGGTCTGCTTTTCCTTTTTTGGCTATAGCAGTCCGCTCCCTTAATTGACCTATTTCAACTAAGCCGGCTGCAGTAGCTTAAAAAGTGTTATGTCATAAGAAGGGTTGTCACCCTTAGCACGAAAGAGCTATTGCTTGCTTTTCAGGTACGCTCTTTTGCAAAGTAATTTGAAGAGAAGAATCTAAAAAACTAGTATTGCCACCCAGGAGAATTTATTATTATTATAATTTGAGCCCCCCTAGTTATATTTTATCACTAGGAAGCTGGTTACATCACTGCCTAGTGAATGACCAATTACTTTTAACAGTTTTGCTAATGATTTACCTTAGAAACAAAATTTCAGAAAATATAAGGGGGGAAATTGTATTTATAGATAGCATCTCATATCTGCATACAAAAAGCATACAAGGTTGGATTTTAAATTGGGTAATACCACTTTTCAGGTATACTCCTGTGCGGATAAATTTTCTTGAAGAATTGAAAACAAAACTACCCCGGGGATTTACTACTACTTTTATTAACTATAGCTCTGCCTAGTGATTTAGTGATTTTATTGTATTTTACAAGTTTTAGTATTCCTTTTCTTTTTGCTAGTGATTTATTCTAGAATCATGAGTTGCATGAAATTTTTAAGTAAATATGATGTTTATAGACATCATCTCCTATCTCCTTTGGAAAAAATGTAAAGCTAGCTCTAAGGTAGCTAAAAAATATCCTCTTTCTGCTGTATTCAAGACGAAAGCAGTTAATTTACAGTTTTTGACTCGTTTATTAGTTGATCTGAAAACGTATATGAATCAATCATTAAATTGATAGCAATACCAAGAAAAGCGTTAAGCCACCCCCACCCATCTGGAGCTTGTGATTCAATTAGTCAATTGTAAGTTTCAGGTCCAATTCAGGTCCAAAAAAACGTGTGCAATTTCGTGCATCCCAACTTTGCCACTTAAACTTCTACGGTTCTTTTTGATTTTGAGATACGAACCAGTGTGGAGCCCTTTGGTTTAATAATATATTTAACCTTTAACCAGGAGTGAATCTTCAGCATTTTCATTGGGAGGGGAGGGAAGAGTTTCCCCTCTTGCACCCCGCTCAATCGACCCCCCTACCTTTAACCCAAGGAAATGAAAAACATACATGTCAAAATTATGACAATTTGTATATTCTGTTTGAAATAGTCTATTAATTGAAAAACTGCATGATTTACTAACATGAGTATGCTTATTGAAGTGTTGAGGCAGTGAACCATAAAAAATGACACTTCTAGCTTAATGTCTATGCAAATGTTCTACGCTTGTGCAATAGTTTCACCAAGTTGTAAATTAAGTATGAAGCAACTTTTTACAGAATGCTGTGACTTAAAGTTATATTTAACCGGTTATAGTTAATTAGTCTACTGCTATATAATTGTGGAAGCAACATTCCTTTGAAATATAGCCAATTGGTGATATACATTAAGCTAAGAGTGTCATTTTTTATGGCTCACTGCCTCAACAAACTCAACATTGTGGACGTATAGAAGAGGGGGTGAACCCCTTATATGCGTAAAAACTTTTGTTTGTTTTAAGTTTAATGTTGCTCCTTACTTTCAATTGAAAAAATAATGTTTTTTAGTTTAAGTTCTCATCATTATTTTTAAATAGTGCTAGGAAATCCGTGCCCCTCCATGCAAAATTCCTTTCCCCAGTGAAATATTCCTCTACAGAGAGATGCTCCCGCGTAACTCCTCCACCAGATAAATCCCCCCTGGGAGCGTTGGTTAGCTTCTCACTAACCAATATTATACATAAACAAAGGGCGAAGTTCATTTCTTGCAGCCCTTCCCCGGTGAGTGTGGACAGGCAAATCATCCTCAAAGACATGGTTATTAGTTTTTTTTACTATTCTGAAAACAATGACTATCTCAAAATTTTTATCAGGCGACTTAGGATAAAAATAAGCTTGGGAGGGGGGCTAGCTGCCCTCCCAAATTTTAGGTCACTCAAAAAAGAGCACTACAGCTTTTTGTCTTTTCAAATGATCCCTCTCCCGATCTTGAACGATCACTAGCTCAATACGATCACCACTGGAAAAAAAACAGCAAATGAACACGCATCTGTGATCTTTCTTCTGGCAAAAAAAAATGCAAAAGTCTGCATTTTATAGATAGAAGATCGAAACCTCTGCAGTAGGGTTTTCTGGCATGTCTAATCTGACGATGAGATCTCATTAAGATCATTTGATGTTTGGGGGGTGTTTTCCTCCTTTTTTCAAATTTGAAAAATATGTTCAGACTCGTACCTTTAGATCTAAATTTATAAGATCTAAAAAGCTTTAATCTAAAGAGTGCGGTGCTAAGGGGGGAGTCCCCCATGTACGTAATGATTTCTGTTCGTTTTAAGTTTTAATATTGCTCCTTACTTTCAGTTGAAAAAACTTATTTTTTATTTAATTCCTGATTGTGTTTTGAATAATGCTGGGAAATCCACCTCCCTCTGAATTGAAAATTCTACCCATGAAAAATTCCTCCATGTAAAGATACTAACCCCTCTCCCGTCAGAAAAACCCCCTCCTGAAAAATGCCTGTATGCTTCTCAATAACCAATACTACATGTGAAAAATTGGCAAAGTTCATATCTTAAAGCCCTTCCCCCCGTGACTGTGGAGGGTCAAGTCATCCTTGGTGGAATAGTTATTATACATCTCGACTATTTTGAACAAAATGTCCATCTCAAAATCTTAATCAGACAACTTTAGGGGAAAAAGGGGCGTGGAACGGGGGCTAGCTCCACTCCAATATTTTGGTCTCTTTAAAAGGGCGTTAAAACTTGTGATTTTCGATCAAATGACCCCTCTTCCAGTCTTCTAGGATCACATGTTCGATAATACCCCCCACCCCCGGGAAAAAACCTGAAGTTTACGCTGCAGGTAGTTTTAAGTTTGTGTTAAAGTTCTCTTTTATAACTTTCAAAAAATATTATTATTCTAATTGAATGGCCGTTGTGTTTCAGGAGATGTTCTTAAAGAATCGGGACAAAAAGACAAACTTTAGCGTAAAGAGCGAGATATATAATATTTGTTGTCCTTAAATTTTGACTTTGCCTCTTACTTTCAGTAGAAAAAGAGTTTGTAACTTGAAAAAAAAACTGTTTGTAAGAACTGTAAATAAGTAGGGACCTGGCTTAATAGTAACCGAAGCTCTGAAAAATGGAACATTTGTATCAAAATGATCATTTGTATCAAAACGATCAGTCAGTTCCTGGTAACGAACTGTAGTAAGGAGCGACCCGGCTCAATAGGAACCGAAACCCTAAAAAATCGAATTTTGATACCAATAGCTACATGAAAAGAATTGTATTTTAATGCTGATTTTAAATATATAAGTTTCATCAATTTTAGTCTTACCCATCAAAAGTTACGAGCCTGAGAAAATTTGCCTTATTTATAAAAATAGGGGGGAAATGCCCCTAAAAGTCATAGAATCTTAACAAAGTCGCACCATCAGATTCAGCGTATCAGAGAGCCCCACTGTAGTAGTTTCAAGCTCCTATCTACAAAAATCTGGGATTTTGTACTTTTTCCCAGAAGACAGATCAAGGATGCGTGTTTATTTGTTTATTGGTGATTATTGGATGATCGTATCGACGCAGTGAACCTGGAATGTCACAAGAGGGCTCATTCTAAAGGAAGTTAAAATTTCTAGCGACCTTTTTAAGTGACCAAAAAAATGGAGGGTACCTAGGCCCCCTCCTACGCACATTTTCTCCCAAGGTCACTGGATCAAAACTTCGAGATAGCCATTCTGTCCACCTTAGTCAAAAACCTAATACCTATGTCTTTGGGGATGAATCAATACCCCACAGTCCCAAGGAAAGGGGCTGCAAGTTACAAAAATTGACCGTTGTTTACATATAGTAATTGTTATTATGAAGTGTACAGACGTTTTCAGGGGGACTTTTTCACGTTCGGGTGGGGGTTGGTTGGGGGAGGGGGTTACGTGGTAGGATCTCTCCATGGAGGAATTTTTCATTAGAGAAGAGAATATCCATGAAGGGGGCGCTGGGTTTTCTAGCATTATTTTAAAAAAAAATGAGAAAATATATAAATAAAATTTTCAATTGGAGGTAATGAGCAGCATTAAAACTTAAAACAAACATAAGATATTACGTATTTAAGGGGCTTCGTCTTCTCCACTGTAACTTGCTCTTTACGCTAAAATATTTTTAGTAATTTCAACTATTTATTCTACGGCCTTTGTGACTAAGGGGTCATTCTTAAACATTTGGGACAAAATTCAAGCTTTAGTAGAAAGTGACGAGGGGGCGAACCCCCTCATATATGTAGTAAAAACACACAAATATAGAAGTTCGTTACATAAATTAATTCGTAAGGTACGCATGTTTATTACTAACAAAAACATTCTTAAAAAAGATAAGCAAATCTAGTTGCACTTTTAAGTCACCAAAATTGGAGGGCAACTAGGCCTCCTCCTCCACCTCTTTTTTTTATCAAAATCGTCCAATAAAAACTATGAGCAAGCCATTCAGCAAAAAAAAAAATTAATCTGAAAAATTTCGTTTTATTTATTCATGTGCGATGAGCCAAAATCAAAACATGCATTACTTCAAAAATGTTCAGAAATTAAATAAAAAAACAAGTTTTTTTTAACTGCAAGCAAGGAGCAACATCAAAACTTAAAGCAAACATAATTTTTTAATTTTTTTTTAAGTAGAGTTGTGACTTAAGAGTCTAACTTTAGTGTAAAGAGCGGGCCTTAAGGAGGGGACAACCCCTTTCATATATAGGATAATTTCTGTTCGTCTTAAGTTTCAATGTCGCTCCTTGCTTGCAGTTAAAGAAGAACTTGTTTTTTTCTCTAATATTTCAAAAATATTGGCTCGTGTTGCTTATTTCAAATAAATAAGTCTTATTAGGTTTTGTTTTACTCATCAAAGGCTAAGAGCCTGAGAAAATTTCCCTGATTTTTTGAAAAAAAGGGCAACACCCTCTAAAAGTCATAGAATCTTAATAGAAATGACACCATCAAATCCAGCATATCTAAGAACCGTGTTGTAGAGGTTGCAAGCTCCTACCGGGAAAAAACTTGGAGTTTTACAGAAAGATCACGGATGCGTGCATATTTGTTGCTTTTTTCCAAGAGGTGATCGTGTTGACCCAATGGTCCTAGAATATCAGAAAAGGGCTCATTTGAATGAAAATTAAAAGTTTTACTATCCTTTTTAAGTGACCAAAAAGGTGGAGGGCAACTTAGCCCCCCCCCCAGACCACACCCCTTTTTTCTAAAAAATGTACAATCAAAATTTTGAGATTTCCGTTTTCCACAGTATAGTTGAAAGGCCGAGTAACTATGCCTTTGGAGATATCATGGCCCCCTAGCCCCTGGGGAAACGCCTTTAAATTATGAAAGTTGTCTATTGATTACGTATATCATTTGTTATTGGGAAGCCTACATACATTTTTTGGGGGGGGGGAGGACAAATATTCTGCTGAGTAGATTTTCAGAGGGAGAATTTTACATGGGGAGAGAAGTTTCAAAAGGGTGAATTTCTCTGGGGAAATTTTACAC
The DNA here is from genome assembly GCF_032884065.1 of Artemia franciscana. NCBI lineage: Eukaryota > Metazoa > Arthropoda > Branchiopoda > Anostraca > Artemiidae > Artemia > Artemia franciscana. The sequence continues at coordinate 46,610,834 of NC_088865.1, forward strand.
TTGGGAATTTACCAGAATTCCTATACGAAATTCATCTTATGTCTTGCTTTCTCATTATCAAATCCATTTTACGCGCGGAGATGTTAAGGACAATTGTCCGGGGCAAGTTTTCACCAGGATTGAACTGTCTAGAGAATACAAACAGAAATTAAAAGCGAACTTAAAATGAACAGAAATTAACAAGTATATGAGAAGGGTTGCTCTTCCTCAACATCTCGTTCTTTACGTTAAAGTTTTGATTTTGTCCCAATTTCTTGTGAACGACTCTTGAAACAACAAGGTTCGTTTAATTAGAACAACAAGAAGTGTTTTTTTTAAGTACTAAATACTTTAGCGTAAGGAGCAAGGTGTTGAGGAGGAGCAACTCCCCTAATATACGTATTAGTTTTTGTTTGATTTGAGTTTTAATGTAGCTCCTTCCACTAAGTTGAAAGAACATTATTTTTTTGTTTAATGATAAGAAAGGAACGATATTGTTTTGGCGGTTATTTTGGACTGAGTGTGACATACATACTATTTTTCACGATTGCTTTTTATAGCAATATATATTTTTCGTTATAACACTAGATAAGGTATATAGGAATTAGCAACAATCGCTGCGTTAGCATAACTGGAACTTTTTTTGGGGGAAAAAATTCCCTTTTTCTGGGGAAAAAATTCTAGAAATCCTGTTTTGCAAAAAAACTGTTTAGTGAAGAAAAATCAACATTTAAAGCTGATTCAGGAATAGTAACTGTTATTGCAATTTAGTTTAACAGTAAAGTTTATCACAAAAACAAATTTATTGGAATTATAAAAAAATAGCCCAAAACTCCACAAAACTGGTGTCGGATGGAAATAAAAACCACACCATTGGAATTTTCATAGCCAAAAATCCCCCACGGGGTAATTAAAGATCTGGAGCAAATCTGGAGCAAAAATACAGCATGTTTTTTTCGACAAGTGTAAAATAGTTTCATTTGCCTGTGAATTTGAAGATGCCTATTATTGATTGGTGGTAATCAAAATAATATATTCAAACATTTATTATTTCAATCCTGCTAAATATTGCCCAACACTACCCACCTTGACATTTTCAACTTGAAGTAACAATACGGAAGCACATTGGATAAATAACTTGTTCTGGGGTGCTATAGCGTAGAAACCCTGATTTCTTTGATAATAAACGGGATAGTCGTTTTTTTTAATATACTGAGGATAGGGTGATGAACCAACTGTGAAACAATAGATATTTAAAAGGAAACATTTTGGTTAGTCGTTGTATAAACTTTGAAATACAACGTTCTGTGAATATTTAGAAAACACTACCATGATTGGACACATCCTTAAGGTAAAAAGAAGAAATTATTATATATAATAAATATCCAATTAATTTAATACTATATAATTTTATGATTTACATTAATTAAGCATATAATTCATAACAACCTTTTAAAGAGGACAATCGTGAACTAAGGAATGTAAACAAAATCGAAGGGACAGGGCCGCATCCAGAATTTTTGCGGAGGTGGGGATTGTCCTCTTTTAAATAGGACAATCATAAATCAATGAATGCAAATGATATCGATTGACCAGGGACCCCCCAAAACTTCAGTCTGACTCGTAAAAGTGAAACAAAAATTTATATAAGTGGGATTTTGTCTGCGTTTTTTTTTCGCAAGCTTTTACGTAGCTTTTGTAGAGCACCCCCGATAAAATACAACCCCCACCCCAAATAAAAACTATGGATATGCCCTTAGACACTCACGGGTATATCCTGGTTTCGTAACTTTCATATACCGTTTATGAACAATATATTTGTTACGCTTTCAATAAAGTACGCCCTTAGTTCAATTAGGCATTTTGAAGGATACTTCACTCTTTGATGCTCATGAAAAAGATCTATGATATGCTCTAGTAGTCTAGAATCTATTTGATATAGAATGTCGATCAAATCATTGGTGAAATTAGCTCAATCTTAGCTTGCACAGATTTGACTATGAGAAATATATTCACTCACCAGTGTACCTTTTGCTTGGGCAGATGACCTAGCTCGTATTCCAAAATAGCTTTTCAGTCACCTATTTTGCTAGAACGTCGTTTTTAAATGATATCAGAGATATTTGTTATTTGAAAAGATTCAGAAATTCTGTTTCCTATCATTTGAATTTCTCTCTTTCTATAGTTCTTACAGAGATCGAAAATAAAAACTTACTTTCTGTCAAATCGAATGCTCAGTTTTAGGTTGCACAACAAATGTAAGTATTATTCAGTAGCCAATCAAATAATTAATTAGTTATTTTTAACTTTTTGCATTACCCTTGACGTGAAGTCTTGCAAACCAGTCGGACAAAAGATATCATATCAAAATTTTGATACTAATCGTTATTCCGAACATCTTCTTCATAATTTTCCCTATTTTCTGTGTTTTTACTGTCTTTATCTGAGCTGTTGGAAACCTGCCATTTTGACATCTTGGATGCAGAAATAGTTTTTCCGTTCATTTCAACATACCTCTAAACATTCCTGAAAGTTTTAAGTTGATTCCCTTAGCTGTTCCTGAGATATTACAGATACACTCTTTTGACAACCTGAATTTATATAGTTTCATTCGGCGTAAAACTACATCCCATCTACTGTCCCTCAAGATTACAGCTGAATTCCGTAAGCTATTCCTGACAAATTGTAGTTATACCGTTTTGACAGCCTGAATGCACGGAACATTTTGGAATTTTGCTCAAAAACCCACCTCCCATTCAATTGCCTAAAAATTTCAATGTATTACCCTTAACCGTTCATTAAACATTACAAATATACTCTTTTGACAACCTGAAGGTAGGTAGTGTCTTTTGGTTTAGTTCAACACCTCTATCAAATGGCTTTACAGTTTCAGTCCTAGCCGTTCCTTAGATTTGCATATACAGGCTTTTGACATTGTTTTGATTTAGTTCAGCTAAGCTTCTACTAGAAGACTCTACTATGACTCTTTAATAAGAAGTGATCCCATGAAAAAATTTTAACAGTATGAAGCCTTATCCTTCTTTACTTAGGAAGCGCTAGTGTACTACCTAAGACAAAAGAAATTATGCCACAGAAAGATTACAGGCCTAGTGGATGAGTAAAACCTGTATTGATAGTTAGTCTTACTTCTATTTGCATACGCAGAAGTAGAATGTACAGAAAGATCACATACCTAGTGGAAAAGCTTGAGGAAGGTTGGAAGTAAAACCTGGATTTAATGTTCTATATTAGGTCAAATAATGAGTCAAATCAATAAATAAATAATGTTGTATATTAGGTCAGGTCATATTTTACAATATGTATACAAGGTACGTGGAAACTTGTCTAATATTGATAGTTAGCCTTACTTTTATCTGCATGTACAGAAGTAGAATGTACAGAAAGATTACATACCTAGTGGAAAAGCTTAAGTGAGGTTGGAAGTAAAATCTGAATTTAATGTTTTATATTTAGCAAAAACAATATCGAACAGTTCAGTTTCATTGCATAAATTAAACTAAAATCTTTTTGCTAGTCATACAGTGTATTTTCTGTTAAAATTGTACTTACAAAATAAACATCGAAGTTGAAACTAAAAACAAACGAAAATTATCGCAGATTGTGCAAAAGGAAATCGTTGGGACTAGTTTAAATAAACCGACCTGTGGTAGTTTCCTAGAGGTGGGGAATTCTAAAAATAAGCACATTACTGAAAACAATAGTTACAACATCGTTCTTCATTTCCAAACAACTTTTTATTAAGTAATCTGTTTTACAGGCGTTCCTTTTCTTCGCTGTTACAACCGTTGCTACAGCTCAACTAGACCAACCAGAAGCACCACAAGGAGGTACAGCTCAAGTAAGAACCCAACAAGATGCTATTAATCAATTGGAATCCCAACAAGGAATTAAAGACCAATTGGATGGCAAACATGGGGCCACATCTCAATTAGAAACCCAACGAGGGGCTATAGCTCAAATAGAAGACCAGCAAGATAAAAAAGACAAAGTGGAACCCAAAGATGATGAAGAAGCAAACTCGAGAATACTTGGCTTAGGAGGTCTTCTTGGTGGCGTGGGAGGAGGTTTACTTGGAGGAGGCTACAGACCAGGATTTGGAGGTGGCTATAGACCTGGGTTTGGAGGTGGCTACAGACCTGGGTTTGGAGGTGGCTACAGGCCAGGATTTGGAGGAGGATACAGACCTAATTTTGGAAGATGATTTAGTGCTGACTTTTAGAAGATATAACTAAACTAAAAATATTTTTTTATAACTCAGCTGACTGTTCTTTTAATAAACGTTTTATTATACAATTTTTGTTGGTTCTTGTCGGTGTCTCACCTGGATTTAAATTTTAAATATAAGAAACAGTGCCGCTTAAAAAGGTTCTAGTACTTCTGCGTCGGAATAAGCCCTCTCGTAACTTCCTAGGAGTATCTGGGGAAAAAATAACAATCATAATAATAATAATAAGAAAATTAATAATAATAAACCGCTCGGAAAAAAGAATTGGATATTCCATATTTTCGTAGACAGGAGCTTGAAATCTCTACAATACGGTTCTCGGATTTGCTACATTCAAAGGTATGATTTTTAATAAAGATCGCTTACCTTCTTGGGGGTGTCTCTTTCCTCAAATTTGGCAAGTTTTCTCATGCTTATAGCTTTAGATGGCTACAATAAAACTTACCAATTTCATACCTTTGGAATCTTCTTAAAAATCCAATTCTTTTCTTTTATTAATTGTTAAAACAATTCTGTTCTTAGATTTTCGGTTAGAATTGGCTCGAATCACTCCTTACTTAGTTCATTATCATGAACTATTTGATTGCTATAGGACTTTATTTCAGGGTTTCTTAGGCTTTAATATCACTCTTTCCTTTTCTAAGAAGAACTTCTTGTTTTGAAACTTTCTCTCTTTTTTTTTCAATGATGTTAATAATAAGCAATATTGTTCCGAATATCTCTTCAGCTAGACATGTTGCTTCTTCAAAATCCCCTTCCGACTACTTGGAACCCGCTTCCATCCAATTTCAAAAGAACCCCGAGGAGCTCATAATAAGGGAACCACCAAAGAGGGGGTATCTCTACCCCGGGACACAAGAAGACATTAAAGAAATATTTCAAACGAAGAAAAGATAAATGTTTCTGTATAAAGTATTGTAGAAACGAAGTTTAACTTGCTCCCCCCCCCCTTCCACCACTAAAACCAGAATAGCCTCAGAACTAAAAAATAAAAGTTATAAAACCAACTTCTCTATTGCTGCTTATGTTTATGAAAGGAGGTAAATATGCTTCCTTCCTTCAAAATCTGAGACCACGAGTGTCAAAATTTTGTCCTGATTTTTTTTTGGAGGGGGGAATAATACTACACTTAAAAAGGGCGTTGTATGAACAGTTTTCCTGGCTGAAGTGATTTTCCTTTGAATGAGATGAAGGGAATACTCTCTAGTCTTGTGTGAAATCTGGTTTTTGTTTAGTTGGTTGGAATAACTTTAAAACTCCCACTTGTCGCTCATTTTTACTGTATCTTACTTTGGAAAAATTGTCACAAAAAAGTGTCACCAGGGCTGTTAAAAAAACAGCGGATAAGGTGGAAGAAAACAAAATTCTGTAAAATTTAGCAAATATCACTTTGAAAAAGTGAAAAAAATTGAAGCTTAGATATAATTAATGGTATCTATTACAGAATATTTAGTGAAGATATTACTGATAAAAGAGGAGCAGAAAATGATTATTTTCCTTTCTGTTTTTTATTGGGAATTACACAACTACGATTATTTGTAATTGCCTTTTATAGCCAGGTATATTGTTATTGCTAAGCTATAATTTAATTCAAATCACAGTCTAGCACTATTACATTGTAATTGGACTACAAAGCCAAATAAATAGTGGCACATCTCGAATTTTTCCCTGGAAAGCCAATGCAACATATCTCTTTGTCGTAGTCAAACAGTTCGTGGTAACGAACTGTAGTAAGGAGCGACCCGGCTCAATAGTAACCAAAACTCTAAAAAATGGAATTTTGATACCAATAGCTATATCAAAAGAATCGCATTTTAATGCTGGTTTTAAATATATAAGTTTCATCAAGTTTAGTCTTACCCATCAAAAGTTACGAGCCTGAGAAAATTTGCGTTATTTTAGAAAATAGGGGGAAACACCCCCTAAAAGTCATAGAATCTTAACCAAAATCACACCATCAGATTCAGCGTATCAGAGAACCCTATTGTAGAAGTTTCGAGCTCCTATCTACAAAAATGTGGAATTTTGCATTTTTTGCCAGAAGGCAGATCACGGATGCGTGTTTATTTGTTTTTTTGTTTTTTTGTTTGTTTTTTTTTTTTTCCCAGGGGTGATCGTATCGACCCAGTTGTCCTAGAATGTTGCAAGAGGGCTCATTCTAACGTAAATGAAAAGTTCTAGTGCCCTTTTTAAGCGACCAAAAAAATTGGAGGGCACCTAGGCCCCCTCCAACGCTAATTATTTTCCCAAAGTCAACGGATCAAAATTCTGAGATAGCCATTTTATTCAGCATAGTCGAAAAACCTTATAACTATGTCTTTGGGGACGACTTACTCCCCCACAGTCCCCGTGGGAGGGGCAACAAGTTACAAACTTTGACCTGTGCTTACATATAGTAATGGTTATTGGGAAGTATACAGGCGTTTTCAGGAGGATTTTTTTGGTTGGGAGGAGGGGTTGAGAAGAGGGGGATATGCTGGGGGAACTTTCCATCGAGAATTTGTCATGGGAAAAGAAAACTTCCATGAAGGGAGAGCAGGATTTACTAGCATTATTTAAAAAAAAATAAAAAATAAATGTGAAAAAGCTTTTTCAGCTGGAAGTAAGGAACAGCAATAAAACTTAAAACAAACAGAAATTATTACCCATATAAGGGGCTCACCTCCTTATGATACCTAGCTCTTTACGCTAAAGTATTTTTAGTAATTTCAACTATTTATTCTACGGCTTTTGTGATTCAGGGGTCATTCTTAATGAATTGGGATAAAATTTAAGCTTTAGTGTAAAGAGCGAGGTACTGACGATGGGGCGAATCCCCTCATATATGTAATAAAAACATGAGAATACAAAAGTTCTTTACGTAAGCTAATTTATAAGCTACGTAAATCTTTTACCAATAAAAAGATTCGTAAAAAATTAAAAGTTCTAGTTGCCTTTTTAATTAACCAAAAAATCGGAGGGCAACTAGGCTTCGCCCCCGCTCTTTTTTTCTCAAAATCATTCGATCAAAATTATGAGAAAGCCATTTAGCCCCCCCCCCCAAAAAAAAAAAATATTCAAATTTCGTTTTGATTATTCCTCTGCGGAGAGCCAAAATCAAAACATGCATTGATTCAAAAACGTTCAGAAATTAAATACAAAAAAACAAGTTTTTTCAACTGAAAGTAAGGAGTGACATCAAAACTTAAAACGCACAGAAATTACTTCGTATATGAAAGAGGCTGCTTCCTCATCAACGCCCCGCTCTTTACGCTAAAGTTTGACTCTTTCTCTCAATTCTTCTTTCTAAAACAGTAAAAAACTTTAGCGTAAAGAGCGGGGCGTTGATGAGGAAGCAGCCTCTTTCATATACGAAGTAATTTCTGTGCGTTTTAAGTTTTGATGTCACTCCTTACTTTCAGTAGAAAAAACTTGTTTTTTTGTATTTAATTGCATAAAAGCCTTACATTTGCTTCAAGATATTGATGTTATCAGTTATCAACGGTCAATAATTAAAATATCAAATCCAAATTTCACCATTTATTGTTGCTCAATATTGCCCAAGACCATTCACCTTGGAGTATCCTACTTAAAATAACAAAACGGAAGCACAACGAACAGACAAATCGCTATGAGGTGCTAAAGTAAAGGATTGTTGATTAAAATAAAGGATTATTTGAGCCTAAACAAGATAGAAAAAGAATATTTTCAAAGGCATGAAATATTAGGTAATTAAAATAGTTTAATTTGCATTTAAAATTGAAGCTGCCTATTATTGATTGGTGGCAATGAGAATAATGTATTAAAAAGTTTACTATTTCAGTCCTGCTAAATATTGCTAACACTACCCACCTTGGAATATCCAACTTGGAGCAACAACACGGAACCACAGTGGACAAATAACTTGTTCTGGGGTGCTATATCGTAGAAACCCTGATTTCTTGGATAATAAATGGGACAGTTGTTTTGTTTTTAATATACAGAGGATTGGGTAATGAACCAACTTTGAAACAATAGGTATTTAAAAGGAAACATTTTGGTTAGTTGTTGCATAAAGTTTGAAATGCAATGTTCTGTGAATGTCTAAGGAACACTTTAACATGATTGGACACATCCTGAAGGTAAAAAAAGCCAATTAATTTAATATTATTTAATTTTAAGATTTACATTAATGGAAAAGAATATTTCTCAAAGACATGAAATATAGGGTAATGAACCATCTTTGAAACAATGGGTATCTAAAAGCACATTGGTTAGTCGTTGTGTAAAGTTTAAATGACAGCGTGGTTTATATTTTTAACGAAAGCTGAATCATGATTGGACATATCATCAAGATGAAAAAAATAAAATGTTTCAAGTCATTATAAAACACATTTCATTATTTAATATTTTATTGTTTATTTTTAAGGATTATTTTGATTGACTTTGTTCTAAGGAACACGGTAAAAGCTAAACCTGACCAGGAAATGAAATGGAAAAGCAACACTCTCCTAGCCAAAAAAATCAAAGGCATTCAGGTGAAGCTTTCAGAGAATGTCGAAAGGAGTGATGAACCAAATCAAAAAACGCTATATGCACAAAGGTTGTCAAAAGGGCATAACTAAGGAATGACTGAGAGTATTAAGTTGGATTTTTCTGGGAATAATGAGGGGGATGATCAATTGACAAAAAAGGCAAATAAAAATAAGTTGTTTGTCTGTTGACTGACGTCATGTTTGTGTGTCGACTGACGTCATGTTTGTCGACTGACGTTATTATAAGGATTGAGCTGTATGTCGTCATGAAGTTGTTTGTCGACTGACGTCATGTTTGTCGACTGACAAAATTACAGACCGGGACACCGGGACACAAATGACGACCGGGACACTCAAAGAGAAATTACAGACTGGGACATCGGTACACAAATAACGACCGGGGCAAAGGGAATATAAATGACGACCGGGACACAGGGACACAACTACAACGGGGACGCCGGGGGGCACAGGGGGGATGTTGCATATTTGCAAGTTTTACAAACATATATATATATATATATATATATATGTTTGTAAAACTTGCGAATATGCAACATCCCCCCTGTGCCCCCCGGCGTCCCCGTTGTAGTTGTGTCCCTGTGTCCCGGTCGTCATTTATATTCCCTTTGTCCCGGTCATTATATATATATATATATATATATATATATATATATATATATATATATATATATATATATATATATATATATTCTAGCTGTTGGGGTGGCGCTTCGCGCCACCTCAACACCTAGTTGGTGGGGGCGCTTCGCGCCCCCCCCCCCCGTGCGCGTAAGTTGTTACGTGCCATATTAGTTACGCGCCATTGTAATTGTGTCCCTGTGTCCCACCTGTGAATATAGATATATATTTGTATGTTTTTAATTACGTAAAACTTGCGAATATACGACATTCTTCGCTGTCCCATTGTCTGTGCATATAAATAGATTGTCAGGTTTACCGACCCTTGAACATGCAACATATAATTGTCCATGGGAAAAAAATCCGTATTCAGATCTATACCTCATTATTCTAATGATTGCCCTTGAACTTTCCCTCTGTCCCGGTCGTCATTTATATATCCCCCCTGTGCCCCCCCCGGTATCCCCGTTTTAGTTTTGTCCTTGTGTCCCGGTCGTTATTTATATTCCCTGTGTCCCTGTCGTTATTTGTGTCCCGGTGTCCCAGTCTTTAATTTCTCTTTGAGTGTCCCGGTCGTCATTTATATCCCCTGTGTCCCGGTGTCCCGGTCTTCATTTGTGTCCCGTTGTCCCGATCTGTAATTTCGTCAGTCGACAAACATGACGTCAGTCGACAAACAACTTCATGACGGAATAATGCTCAATCCTCATAATGACGTCAGTCGACAAACATGACGTCAGTAGACAGACACACAGACAAACAACTTATTTTTATATATATATAGATATCTATATTCGCAGGTGGGACACAGGGACACAACTACAATGGTGCGCAACTAATATGGCGCGAAAAAAGCTAAAAAAAGGAAAAATCTAAAAAGAAAAAACTTAAAAAAAAGGAAAAAAATAAAAAAGGTAATTAACTAAAAAGAATAAACACCGGGACAACAAATGACGACCGGGACACAGGGAATATAAATGACGACCAGGACACAGGGACACAACTACAACGGGGACGCCGGGGGGCACAGGGGGATATATAAATGACGACGGTGACACAGGGACATAGCAATCACCATCAACAAAGCTCAAGGGAAATCATTAGAATAATGAGGTATAGATCTGAATACGGATTGTTTTTCCCATGAACAATTATATATTGCATGTCCAAGAGTCGGTAAGCCCGACAATCTATTTATATGCACAGACAATGGGATAGCGAAGAATGCTGTATATTCGCAAGTTTTACGTAGTTAAAAACATATACACATATATATATATATATATATATATATATATATATATATATATATATATATATATATATATATATATATATATATATATATATATACATATATATATATATATATATATATATATATATATATATATATATATATATATATATATATATATATATATATATATCACAGGTGGGACACAGGGAAACAACTACAATGGTGCCTAACTAATATGGCGCGTAACGACTTACGTGCACGGGTGGGACTTGGGGGGGGGGCGCGAAGCGTCCCTACCAAATAGGTGTTGGGGTGGTGGGAAGCGCCACCCCAACAGCTAGTTATTAATAAGAGTAGGGATGACACCCTCCATGCCTTCTAAATATCAGGACATAATTTGCACTTTACTGATAACAAAATACATTTTAAATACTTTCTCTTTTTTAACTTTATTAAATCCAAAATTATTCAAGGTTTTCAGGAATGAATGTCAGCATATATGTATACATATTTTAAACTGTTGATCCACATTGGTTTTTTTTTATTTCAGTAATATTGGTTATGATTGTGTTTTTGTTCTTGATAGTAAGAAAAACAGAAACATTCAGCTCGAAATAAAGATCGTTTCCAGTAAAGTGCAAATTATGTTCTGTACTTTAGGAGGCATAGGTGTCAGCCCTACTCATCTTAGTTTCTTTTGTCTTAAGTTTGACTCGATTATTTATTGTAATTTCTGTTCGTTTTGGGTTTCATTTATTTATTGACGGTGTTTTGTGATAGCTTTACGCCTGGAAAATTATTTCTCCAAAAGTAGGTCCGACAATGGCCAAAAAACTTTTCCGTCGGCTCTATTTGACGGGCAATATTCTTATTTAAATGTTGAAGGGGGCTTATTCGATTTAAAATTAAAAACTCCACAACCTTCATAAAGCCCAAAATTAATGCGAGGGCAACCCACCTGCTTTTTGTGCCCTTTCTGCTCCCTGATCCCTTGCTACTGGATCCAATATTTTGAAGTTATGAGATAACTAAAGATCTAATAAGTATGCCTCTGGGGTCAACAAAACTCCCCAAAGCCCCAGGGGCAGTATCCCTAAATTATATTAATCAGTTATTTGTGAAAAAGTTTTAGCAGAAAAGCTCTGAGGAAATTTTCAATACGCCACGATTCCCTGGGTTTTCAAGGAGTGTTCGGAAAAGAACACGCGTAGGCTAACTGAGCAAACCAAAAGACGCTATATGCATCTAAGGTTTCAAATTATCTGTAATGTCATGGGAGTGGATCACAAAATAGAGTTGAACCTTTCCAATGTTTTTTTTAGGGAGGGTTGAAGTAGATCTCAAAGTTTTATTCGGAGAGTTGGGGAAGGTAGATAAAAAAGGCTTCCAAGTGATCAAAATAAAACAAGTGCTATATCTTGACAACTCTATGCTGAGAGGAAATGAAAGTGGATGAACTACGTTTTCTTGGTCTGGAAAAATATTTTTGATACAAATAATTTTTGTAAAGATTATAATTTTTCGTACAGAATTTTCTACAAAAAGATACATAAAGGATATTTTGTGCACAGAATTTTTTTTGTAAAGACTTGCATAGTACTTATAATCTATGCACTCTTAACTATCAATAAAAAAAACTCCCTATGTTTTTCTGGATTATCATAATAACGATCCTGCAATACGTTGAGAACAGCTTGGGGCACTTTAAACTTTAAGAGAATGATAGGGTAGGGACAAGTGGATGGTGAACCAAGACTTGGAAGTAATTGCAGAACTCAATTAATAGATGGTATTTTTACACAGGCTTTTCATTTGAAGTTTCAACTATGATCTTTATTTTTTATTATTTTTTTTAAGTGACCAGCTTGAGTTAATACAAAAAAGAGCGGTCAAAGTAATATTGTACGATGTTTTTACTGAATATAAGTTAGCATTATCCAATTTACAAATTCCCTCCCTTCAAGAGCGTCGTCTAAGTTTGATTCTTGGCCAATATCTTCTCAGAAGTGATAAACACAGATCGATATTACCACCAGTCTTAGTGAAACATCGAAGTACTAGGTCGAAGAACATTGACAGATTAGCAACACCTCCTTCACGCACAAATTGTTTTTCCAACTCATTCATCCCTTTCTTTGTATCAAAGTATAACAATTGTTGATTTAATCCTATTCGTCTTCTGATTTTTTCGTCGTTTGATTTAATTCTTTTTTTGTAAGCACAAGCGTCATTTAGTTTTATGACTACGAGAGATTGTGCAAATAAAACCGATTCTATTCTGATTCTATTCTAAGTAAGGACCAAAGTTAAAACTCAAAACGAATAGAAGTTGTTCTGTGTGTGAGTGGAGTTACCCTTTTTGCAACGCCAAATCTCTACGCTAAAGTTTAACTTTTGGAACCAACTTTATATAGTAGGCCTATACAAAACAAAAGTATTTTAAAAATAAAACACTCTAACGTAAAAAGCGTGGGTTTCAGGAGGAAGCAGGCCTTTTCACATATGTTGTAAATAAAGTTTCAACTTTAATGTCTTATCTTACTTTCATTTAATTGTTTTTAATTTAATATGCGTCAGAAAAGTTTACTCTTTATGGAGGCATCAAGTCTAAAATTACCGATTGAAGTTCCAACCCAGAAACAGTCTGAAAACTGTCTGAAATACGTCTGAAAAACGTCAGAAAATAGTCTGCTTTTCATGGGGGCATCAAGTCTAAAATTACCGATTGAAGTATCAGCCTAGAAAAAGTCTGAAAACTGTCTGAAATACGTCTGAAAAACGTCAGAAAATAGTCTGATTTTCATGAGGGCATCAAGTCTAAAATTACCGATTGAAGTTTCAGCCCAGAAACAGTCTGAAAACTGTCTGAAATACGTCTGAAAACGTCAGAAAATAGTCTGCTTTTCATGGAGGCATCAAGTCTAAAATTACCGATTGAAGTTTCAACCCAGAAACAGTCTGAAAACTGTCTGAACTACGTCTGAAAAACGTCAGAAAATAGTCTGCTTTTCATGGAGGCATCAAGTCTAAAACTACCGATTGAAGTTTCAGCCCAGAAACAATCTGACAATTGTCTGAAATACGTCTGAAAAACGTCTGACAACAGTCTGCTTTTCATGAGGGCATCAAGTCTAAAATTACCGATTGAAGTCTCAGCCCAGAAACAGTCTGAAAATTGTTTGAAATACGTCTGAAAAACGTCTGACAACAGTCGGCTTTTCATGGAGGCATCAAATCTAAAATTACCGATTGAAGTTTCAGCCCGGAAACAGTCTGAAAACTGTCTGAAATACGTCTGAAAAACGTCAGAAAATAGTCTGCTTTTCATGGGGGCATCAAGTCTAAAATTACTGATTGAAGTATCAGCCTAGAAAAAGTCTGAAAACTGTCTGAAATACACCTGAAAAACGTCAGAAAACAGTCTGCTTTTCATGAGGGCATCAAGTCTAAAATTACCGATTGAAGTTTCAGCCCAGAAACTGTCTGAAAACTGTCTGAAATACGTCTGAAAATGTCAGAAAATAGTCTGCTTTTCATGGAGGCATCAAGTCTAAAATTACCGATTGAAGTTTCAACCCAGAAATAGTCTGAAAACAGTCTGAAATACGTCTGAAAAACGTCAGAAAACAGTCTGCTTTTCATGGATGCATCAAGTCTAAAATTACCGATTGAAGTTTCAGCCCAGAAACAGTCTGAAAATTGTCTGAACTACGTCTGAAAAACGACTGACAACAGTCTGCTTTTCCTGAGGGTATCAAGTCTAAAATTACCAATTGAAGTCTCAGCCCAGAAACAGTCTGACAATTGTCTGAAATACGTGTGAAAAACGTCTGACAACAGTCTGCTTTTCATGGAGGCATCAAGTCTAAAATTACCGATTGAAGTTTCAGCCCAGAAACAGTCTGAAAACTGTCTGAAATACGTCTGAAAAACGTCAGAAAACAGTCCGCTTTTCATGGAAGCATCATGTCTAAGAGTACCGATTGAAGTTTCATTCCAGAGAATATTTTGCCGTAATTTTGCAATAAGAAAAAAACTTGCCCAGAAATAGAATTCTTTTTAATGAAAATAAAATAAAAACACAAGTTTCTTCAATTGAAAGTAAGGAGCAATATCAAAGCTAAAAAAAACGAAAATTGTTCTGTATATGAAGGGGTGGTCCACCTCATCAATTTCTGGCTCTTTACGATAAAGTTTTAAGCACCTATAAAAAAACTTCATAATCTTATTAAACGGCCCTTGTGTTTTAGTAGTTGTTCTCAAAAGTTGGTACAAACAGTCAAACTTTAGCGTAAACAGCAAGAGATTGAGGAGGGGGCAAAACTTTCATATACAGAAAAATTTCTGTTCGTTATAAGTTTTAATGTTGCTCCTTGTTTTCAGTTGAAAACATTTGTTTGTTTTTTTTTTAATTAATATCCAATCGTTTTTTAAATAATGCATTTTAATCCGGTTAATCCTCCATCAAAATTTTCTCCTCACTCAGGAAACTCCTCCATAGAAAGTTTCTCCGACAGAAAATACAGCCCTCCGTAAAAATCCCTCTAGGTAATTCCATCATCGCTTAAAATCCCCCCTCCTTCATAAAATTTCTGTCGGGAAATTCAGCCTAAAAATTCTCCTTAGCATACATTCATTTGGAAAAGATTAAGTTGTAATCTTTTTTCCAAACACTCCGGATATCCCATTTGGGTGAAAATTATTCCCCCCAAATTCCAAACACGCTGAAAATTTCCCCAGACAATTTCCTCGGTATATATATCCACATGTGAAATTGAGTTGGCAAAGAAAAAGTAAGACAAATAAAAAGAAATTTGTGTAGGAATTCTGTCAAACCCTCTTAGTGTTAAATTTCCCATGGAAAGTTCATCTTCTGAAATTTCTCTGCCAACAGAAAATTTTCCACATGGAAACCCACCCCAAGCACAAAATCCACCTTACAAAAATGTCGGTATACTTCCTAGAAGTAAATACTATCCGCAAAGAACGGGCAATTTCATAGCTTACAGCCCTTTCCCTACTGGCTGTGGGGGATGTCATGTTACGCCTAAAGGGATAGATATTTGATCTTTCAACGATGCTGAACAAAATAGCAATCTCAACATTTTTATTAGACGACTTTGGGGAACACGGGGTGTAGGAGGGGGGCTAAGCGTCCTCCAGTATTTTGGTCACTTAAAAAGGGCAGTAGAACTTTTCATTTCCGTTCAAACGTATCCTCTTTTGATCTTCTAGTACCATTAGTTGATACAGTCCCCCCTCAGGAAAAAGGAAATAAACAAGCATCCATGATCTTTCCTATGGCAAAAAAAAAATGCAAAACTCCATATTGTTGTTTATTGGATTAAATAAAAATAAAAGTTTTTTTAAATGAAAGTAAGGAGCGACATTAAAACTTAAAACGAACAGAAATTACCCGTATATGAAAGGGGCTTTTCCTCCTCAACGCCTCCCTCTGTACGCTAAAGTTTGACTCTTTCTCTTAGCTCTACTTTTTAAAAAAGGAAAAAACTTTAGCGTAAAGAGCGGAGCGTTGAGGAAGAAAAACCCCTTTCATATACGGAGTAATTTCTGTTCGTTTTAAGTTTTAATGTCGCTCCTTACTTTCATTTAAAAAAACTTTTTTTTTTATTTAATTTCTGGACGTTTTTTAATTCATGCATGTTTTGATCTTGGCTCTCCGCACATAAATAATTAAAACGAAATTTGCATATTAATTTTCTTTTTGGCTAAATGGCTTTCTCATAGTTTTAATCGGAAGATTTTGAGAAAAAAGGAGAGAGGGAGGAAGCCTAGATGCCCTCTAATTTTTTGATTACTTAAAAAGGCAACTAGAACTTTTAATTGTTTTACGGACATTTTCATTAGTAAAAAAATACGTAATTTACGAATTAACTTACGTAACGAACTTCTATCTTCGTATATTTTTATTGCGTATATGAGGGAGTTCACCCCTCGTCGATACCTCGCTCTATACACTAAAGTTTAAATTCTGTCCCAATTCCTTAAGAATGACCCTTGAATCACAAAGGCCGTAGAATAAATAGTTGAAATTACTAAAAATACTTTCGCGTAAAGAGCGAGGTATCACGAGGAGGTAAACCCCTCATATGCACAATAATTTCTCCTCGTTTTAAGTTTTAATGCTGCTCCTCACTTTCAGTAGAAAAGACTTCAAATATTTTTTTCCTTGTTTTTTTAAATAATGCAAAAAATCCTGCGCCCCCTTCATTGAAAGTCTCTTCCCCCATGAGAAGTTTTTCCATGGAAAGATCCTCCCGCGTAACCCCACCTCAACTCTCCCTCCCAAACAAAAAAAAATCCCCCTGAAAACGTCCGTACACTTCCCAGTAACCATTACTATAGGTGAACACAGGTCAAAGTTTGTAACTTGCAATCCCTCCCAGGGAGACTGCGGGGTAGTGAGTCGTCCCCGAGGACATAGTTGTTAGGTTTTTTGACTATGGTGAATAAAATGGCTATCTCAGAATTTTGATCCGGTGACTTTTGGGAAAAAATGAGCGTGGGAGGGGGCCTAGGCGCCCTCCAATTTTTTTGGTCACTTAAAAAGGGCACTAGAACTTTTGATTTCCGTTAGAATGAGCCCTCCTGAGACATTCTAGGACGACTGGGTCGACACGATCGTTCCTGGGAAAAAAAAAAAAAAAAAACAAATAAACACGCATCCGTGATTTGTCTTTTGGCAAAAAATGCGAAATTCTACATTTTTGTAGATAGGAGCTTGAAACTTCTGCAATAAGGTTCTCTGATACGCTGAATGGTGTGATTTTCCTTAAGATTGTATGACTTTTAGGGGGTGTTTTCCCCTATTTTCTAAAATGAGGCAAATTTTCTCAGGCTCGTAACTTTTGATAGGTCAGACTAATCTTGATAAAAGTTATATATTTGAAATCAGCATTAAAATGCGATTTTTTGATGTAGCTATTGGTATCAAAATTCCCTTTTTTGGAGTTTTGGTTACTATTGAGCCGGGTCGCTCCTTACTACAGTTCGTTACCATGAACTGTTTGATTTTGAAACTTCTACAGTAGGATTTCCTGATAAGCTGAATCTGATTATGTGAGTTGTATTTATCTTCTCTTTATCAAAAATCAGGCAAGTTTTCTCAGGCTCATAGCTTTTGACAGATGACATTAAACCTAATGAATCTTGTATATTTGGAATCAGTATGATAAGCCAATTCTTTCGATGTATCTATTGATATCAAACTTCCGTTTTTTTAGAGTTTCAATTACTATTGAGCCGAACCGCCCCCTAGTTCGTTACCACGAACTGTTTGATTACAGCACCAGATTCAGATAATATGTGGTAGAGCTTTCATATGTGTACCTAAACAAATGTGTTATTTTGCATTTTTTTTTTCGAGACGGGTTATCGCTGATGTCTTTATTGATTTGTTATTTGCTTCTTTTTTTGTCTTTTCTCCTATGCTTCTACAATGTCCAAATAGTATTGCAAAATATGCCTTTTTGGGTGGCGGAAACATGCAAATTGGTATTTTAGAACTGGTGATAACCCAAACACTAGAGTGTTCACCTTTGAGTTACAACGCAGAGGCGAAACAAACGAACAACTCGTTCTGGGGTATTATAACCAGGAAATTCTAACTGGTTTAATCGTAATGTCACAGAAGCTAAATTCGTTATAAACCCGCAGAGAAAAGGCTAATGAACCACTTAATTTTTATGTGCTTATAAGAAAATATTTTAGTTAGTCGCACGATAAAATTTGAAATTCAAAGAGCATTTTACATTTAGGAGAAACAAAATGATCATTGGATATGTGTTTAAGGTAAAATATGAGAAGAAAACTTGCAAATAATTTTAACTCTTTGTATCGAATTTGCTAGGGTGGTTTATTTCAGGAAACCAGCAAGGACCAGTGAGTTGTAAGTTCTGTTTTGAACTATATCTTATTCTTAAGAGGTATTAAGAAGCTTGATGACAAATAATATGTAAAACTATGTGCTAAAATGATGCAAAAACAATGCAAGTGCAACTAAATATGTAAACTTTAGGACAGAGCCATGTAGTATACATAGGAATTACCGGAAAAGATGCAGTCAAACTGGTTGAAAATGTAAAAATTTTTAAAATAGAAATTTTGTGAAAATGTAGAAGTGAAAATCTTGCTATTATAGTGTTTAATTAAGAGCAGGAAATAAGCTCCAATATTATGAAATGCAACAGGGTTGTCGTTACTTGGTGATCTGGTGATCACTCTATTTCTCAATCAGCTTTTATTTTCAACCATAATAATCTTTACCAATACAATTACATCCCCTCCCCAGTTTATATAAAGAACTTGCAGTTGTTTTTGATATTAATATTTTTCGAGTTTTAAGCTTAAAACTCATTTCTTGCAAACACCCTTAACCCAATCGAAAGCATAACTTTGTCACATTTCTTTAGGCTATTTCCGGGCAGTAATGGGGGGGTGATTGGGACAAAATTGTGACGAGAGTGACTAAGGAGTTCAAATGGGGGAAAGCATAGGATTTTTCTTTTTTTTATTTTTGTAGCTAGTCCTGAAGGGAAACTCTGCACCAAAGTTGCTCTTTCAGAGGTAACGTCCTAGGGAAGTGTGTAGTAAAGAGAAGCAATCATTCTATATATTAAATAAAAAAAACAGTTTTTTCAGTTGAAAGTAAGGAACAAGATTAAAACTTAAATCAAACAGAAATTATTACGTATATGAGGGGGGTTGCTCCTCCTCAACGCCTCGCTCCTTATGGTAAATTTTTTAGTACTAATGAAAAAGATTCTTATTGTACTAATTATACGAACATAGTATTTCAGAAGCCGCTCTTAAGGAATTGGGACAAAATTCAAACTTTAGCATAAACAGCGAGGTTCTGAGGAGGAAGAACCCTATCATGCGTAATAATTTTTGTTCCTTTCTTAGTTCTAATGTTGCTCCTTACTTTCAGCTGATTTTTTTTTTAAATTTCTGATTGTTTTTTTAGATGATGCCAGGAAATCTGGCTGCACCTACACGAAAAAATATCTTCTCCCCATGGATTTATTCTCTGGTCAAATCAAACCTGTTGAAAACTTACCCCGGATAATTACCCTTAACATCTCCACATGCAAGAATGAGTCAATAAAGAAAAAGCAAGACAAAACATGAGAAGAATTTCGTATAGAAATTCTGGCAAAATCCCCCAGTGTAAAATTTTCCCTGAAAAGTCCCACCTCTGGAAGCTTCCTTCTTCATGAAAAGAATCCTTGTGGAGAATCCTATCAGCAGAAAATTCTCCCCCACCCAAAAATGTATAGGCCTACATACTTCCCAATAACGAATACTGTACGTAAACAATAGGCAAATTTTGTAATTTAAAGACCTTTCCCCAATGGCTGTGGGGGTCATGATATTTCCAAAGGCATATATATATTTGGCCTTTCAACTATGTTGAACAAAATGGGTAACTCAAAGTTTTGATTGGATGATATT
Organism: Artemia franciscana; assembly: GCF_032884065.1. Classification (NCBI taxonomy): domain Eukaryota; kingdom Metazoa; phylum Arthropoda; class Branchiopoda; order Anostraca; family Artemiidae; genus Artemia; species Artemia franciscana. The sequence goes on from NC_088865.1 coordinate 46,630,905, forward strand.
GAGAAAACCAGGGGCCTAAGAGGGGGCCTAGTTGCCCTCTAATGTTTTGGTCACTTAAAAAGGGCACTACAACTTATAATTTATATTTTAATGGGTCTCATACCGGCACTCTAGCACCACTGGGTCAATACGATCACCCCTGGAAAAAAACCGAAAAAAAAGACAAATGAACACACATCCGTGATCTTTCTTCTGGCAAAAAATAAAAATTCTACATTTTTGCAGATGGGAGCTTGAAGCATCTACATTGTGGTTCTCTAATACGATAAATCTGATGATGTAATTTTCATTAAGATTCTATGAATTTTATGGGGTGTTTCCTTCTTTTTTTATCGAAAATCAAGCAAATTTTCTCAGGCTCGTAAATTTTAATGGGTATGACTAAACTTAGTCAACTTATATATCTAAAATTAGCATAAAAATTCAATTCCTTTGGTATATGTATTGGCATCAAAGTTCTTTTTTTTTAGAGTTTCGGTTACTATTAAGCTGGGTCGCTCCTCACTTACAGTTTGCTACCATGAACTGTTTGATTATTGTTTGTTTGTTTTTCTGTAAGAACTTCTTTTAGAAACTTTAGAAGAGGCTCATTCGATTCGCTATTGAAATTTCTACTGTCCTCTTCAAAAGTCAAAAGTGACTGGGGTACAACCAGACATCCTCCACTCCCTTGTTCGCTACATTTCTGAGGTAACAATCAACGAAACCAAACCAAAATTTTGAAACTTCTATTTTTTTTTTCTTTTAAAGCAGTCGAAAGGACCTTGGGGCTTAAATACGGCCATAAATATTTTAAGTTTATAATGGTTTGAACATATATTTAATATTGGAAAAGTAAGGCTAGACTTATTTAATGCCTAGTATGTAATAGGCTTTGTAATTTCAGGGATCGTTCAATAGGTTATAAGAATACATTTTTTGTTGTTTGAGGGATGGAAGAGGACGGAGGGTACTCTGAAATGGTCAAACAAATTTGCACCCACATGAACAAACAATTTTTTTCCCAGAAATGGGCAAATAACAATTCTGGGAGCATAGCTCTCTTTTTCTCTCTTTCTCTCTCTCTCTCTCTCTCTCTCTCTCTCTCTCTCTCTCTCTCTCTCTCTCTTTAAGAAGGGAACGGAAGGGGGAGGACATTTTCCTAATTTATACAAAACTTGTATTCTCAAGCTCTCGAATAAGGTGTCCTAATGAGGAATGAAAATTGCAAAAAATTTGGCTCTCAACAAAAACCAGCTGTTTGATTTGAAATCATAAGTTCTAGTCCCCTTTTCTAAGGACAACAGAGATTTGTGGGCGACCAGTCGTACTCCCAAGTCCTATTCTGGTTCTCATTCCCTACCCCTGTCATCCCCCTCTATATGGTGGCAAACTTTCGAGATAGTTACGATCCAGATCGTTGAAAGTGAGCATCTGAAATGTCTTGAGAAATGTTTGGGGTTAGAAGTTAGAACTTGAAGGTACAGACGTGGTAAATGAAGGAAAATTATGGGGCAAGAACACTTCAAATTTAAATTTGAGGGAATGGCGAAGGGGCTAAAAATTTTTGTCGCTTATCCACCAAAAGATTGTTGCACAATAAGCTTCTGTAGGACTTATTATCTCTTAAAATCCAAATAGCGAAGCGCACAGAAAGACAGAATCCTAAGCCTTTCCAGCTTGGAAAATGATTTATCTGCTATATATTGTGAACGGTTTGGGTATCGAACTAAAGATTTCAGCGATGGTTTAAAGAGCGGAGAGAGGCAAGTTAATGGTGGGCTGAGTTCTTAGAGAGAGGGTGCAGTTAAATCAAAAGACACCGTGTGCAAAAGCTATCAAAATATAAGCTGCACAAACGTTAGAATAGCCAAAAGGATTGAGTAGAAACTCTCCAACACTTTTCGGTACTGTAGGAATGAAAGGGAAGGGTGACATAAGAAGACAAGGCCGTGTCAAGGGAATTAGAGTAGTGACAGCATTATGCTTTTAAGGGCAGCCCTATCTTATCGTGGGCAGCCCTATCTTATCGAATCCCAGTCCCAAAACTTTTTTTTAAACTTTTTCGAGATACAGGAATATGTTATGTAATAGGGTTTTACGTAATACGAACGATTGTAAATACAGCCGTAGGAAGTTTTTAAAGGCAACCATAGGAAGGTTTTTATAGAAACATTTAGGAAGGTTTTTAAAGAAGCCCATAAGAAGCTTTTAAAGGCAGCTATAGGGAGGTTTTTAAAGACATATAGAAAGTTTTTAAAGGCAGCCATAACAAGGCTTTTAAAAATACACATAAGAGGTTTTTAAAGGCAGCCATAGGAAGGTTTTTAGAGACACACATAGGTAGGTTTTTAAAGACACGCATAGGAAGGTTTTTAAACCACCCTTAGGAAGTTTTTAAAGGCAGGCATAGAAAGGTTTTAAGGATACACATAGGAAGGTTTTTAGAAAAACACATTGGAAGGTTTTTTAAACCAACCCATAGGAAGTTTCTAAAGGAAGTCATAGGAAGGTTTTTAAAGACACACGCATATTAAGTTTTTAAAGGCAGCCATAGTAAGGTTTTTACCGACTCACATAGGAAAACTTTTAAAGGCAGCCATATGAAGTTTTTAAGGAAAGCCATAGGAAGGTTTTTAACACATACATAGGAAGTTTTTAAAGACAGCCGTATGAAGGTTTTTTAAAGACTTACATAAGAGGTTTTCAAAGGGAGTCATAGGAAGATTTTTGAAGAGAAAAAAGGAATGCTTTTAAAGGCAGCCATAGGAGGGTTCTTAAGAATAACAAAGGAAGATTTTTAGACACGCATAGGAAGGCTTTTAAAGACAGGAGGTTGCGTAACTGGACTTGTTAGCATTCAGAGGGGCGGTAGTCAAGAAGCAAACGTAAGCGTTACAGCATAGGGAGGGTTTTTCTGGAGACATTTTTCAAGACATTTTTCAAGATGTTTCAAAACATTTCAAGAGGTTTTTGATGCTTTTTTCTTCAAGACGTTTCAAGACATTTAAAGACGTTTATTAAGACATTTTTCTTTAAAATGTCTTTTGAGACGTTTCGACACATTTGAAGATATTCATAAGACATTTTTCTTCAAGTCCTTTTTTAAGACGTTTCAAGCCATTTCAAGATGTTTTTAAAACATTTTTCTTCAAGCCCTCTTTTTCTTCAAGATTTCTTTGCTTATTACGCAGTAGGAGATTGTTTAGCTACTTTAAGGATTATGCAGCCTCGTGTGACATTCTAGACTTCAGGGGACCGTGGGGAGCCCCCGGTTGTAATTGAGGATAGCGCGCACTTGAGTGTTATGTAGGTACACCTTTATGTTACGTAATGGAAGATTGTTTACCAATGTTAAGGATGATTCCTTCTCACATGACTCGTTAGAGGTCAGGGTTCACTGGTTAAGAGGGGAATCCCCGATCGTAACTTGGAGTAGCACACAGGTGGGGTATTACATACGTACACCTGTGTGTTGCGTAATAGGAGATTGTTTACCTATTGCCCGTGATAATTCAAATACAGTGAGAAAATCGACTATTGGAAAATTGGTTACATTTGACACACACCTGCTTCTAACAATATTTTTGATTTTCTAACGTGATTTAGACATGTTAAGTTACAAAGGAGATGTTACATAGCATTGGCATTAGATATTTCATTACGTAACTGACTACGCATCCAAGTTTTATCCTGGAGCATAAAATCTATAAGATACAAATTTTATCGTACATAAATGTTTATTATTAATAAAAATGAATTTATAAGCACTATTAAAACACAGAAAAAGCAATTAAAACACCTCAAACAAAAAAAAACAAAACGTGAAAAACACTTATGAAGGATAAAATATAAGCACAAAAAAACAAGAATAAAAGACACGTGGTAACTCTAGCAAGCAATTCCGGCGGGGGCCTTAGCAAGCAAATCCACCGGGCCCTATAGTTCAGTCCCGCCAGGGCCTCTAGCATCCAATTAACCAGGACCCTTCAACTGGGTCCCTCTAGCAAGCTTCTCCCACGGGGGGGGGGGGGTTAGTGGCTAGTAAGCAATTCCAACAGAGCTTCTAGCAATCAATCCTATCGGGGCCCCCTAGCATCCAATTTCACCGAAACTCCTAGAAACCAATTCCACCGGGACCCTAGCAAGCATTTCCACTTGGGGATGGCAAATTTCAGCACCACCACATATCTAGAAAAATCCAATTCTCTTTTTGAGGCAACTGCAGCGACTTATTGTGCAGCGATAAAACGGACATTTATTTTATCCAGAATTGAATCTACCGACGTCTTAAAAAGTGCTTGATCACTTTTCAATCAGTCATGACGGCTTAGAGGTGCTGAAGTACCAAGAAATTTACTTTGATGAGCAAAAAATGGCAAGCTGATTGAGCAAGCTATGGGATGACGATCATAAAATTGATAATTAAACGCAACCTTTGCTGTAGTGGCTAGTGAATCAATTAATAATGCAACATGATCCAAGTTGGAAGTTCGCAAGGACTTATAACATGCTTAAAAAACCGTGATTAATCCCAATAGTCAAGAAATCGCTAAATATACGCTTAACCAAGTGTAATACGTGGCGACGCTTTAAAATATGGCTACCCTCATCTGAAGACCCACCGAGAATTTAAAACGCACATTTTGACGCTTAAGGCACACTGCTCTACGAACCTTCACAAAGGACCACCAACCCTTCTCCACAATAGCTGAAACTCTATTATATACAACTGTACACGATTTTTTCAAGCCTCAACTGAATCATATAGTCATATGAAGCGTTAAAATAAATGTCTATGTTAGCCATTTATTTTGTAGGACTTCCTGCACCTTTAGAAACGAATACAAGTAACCGAATGGCATTACTGCCTCTGAAGCTAGACCCGCAATATGTGTATACTTTTTCGATAATTCTAAATCAAATAACTATCTCACTGTTTTCACACATTAGCTTTTTTACCTTCTTTTCCCTAGAACTGTTTTTTCTACAACAAAATGGCTGAAAACACTGCATTACCGTGGGACAGTCTTTATGGCCTGAACAAATGTCTAAGTTAACAGTTTACTTTTCAAGACCACCTGCGTCTTTAGAAATGAATGCACCTCTGCACGGCGCTACTGCCTCTGAAACTGGAAGTTCAAACTGTTTATCAACTTTCAATAGTTCTAGATTAATTGACTGTTTCAGAATTCTCACACAATAGCTTTTTGGCCTTCTTTTGACTACAATTTTTACTTTGCACAACAAAAAGACTGAAAACACCGCGTTTCTGTGAGGCAGTCTTTTTCGGCAAAATAAATATCTCTATTAAACATTTATTTTGAAGGACTACCTACACCTTTAGAAACCAATGCACCGCCGCACACAATTACTGCCTTTGAAAAAGGAGGCTCAATATGTGTATTCATTTTTGGCAATGCTAAATCAATTGAATATCGCGAAATATTCACACAATACCTTTTTGGTCTTCTTTTGGGTAGAATTGTTGCTTTGCATCACAAAATGGTTGAAAGCAAAAGCGTTGCTGCGAGACAATTTTCTTGGCCAAAATAAATATCTATGTTAGCCGTTATTTTGTAGGACGACCTCCGCCTTTAGAAACCAATGCGCCACTGTACAGTATTCCTGCCTCTGAAAATGGGGGCTCAATATGCGTGTAGATTTTTCATAATTCTAAATCAATTGGCTATCTCAAAATTTTCATAATATAGCTTTTTGGAGTTCTTTTGGATAGAATTGTTGTTATACACCACAAAATGGTTGAAAACTCCACTTTGCTATGAAGAATCTTTTTGGATAAAATAAACAACTATATTAACCGTTTATTCTGTGGGACTACCTGCAGCCTTAGAAACGAATGCGCCACCGTACAGCAGTACAGCCTCAGAAACAGGTGGCTCAACATGCATATAGTTTTTTGCTAATTCTAAATCAATTTACTATCTAAAAATTTCCACACAATACCATTTGGTCTACTTTTGGCTAAAATTATTGCTTTGCACTAAACAAAATGGTTGAAAATGTCAGTTCGGTGTTGGACAGTCTCTTTGACAAAAATAGATATCTTGGTTAACCGTTTATTTAGTAGGACTACCTGCACCTTTAGAAAAGAACGCGCTACCGTACAGTACTACAGTCTCTGAAACTGGAGATTCAATATGTATATTTTTTTCCATCAATTTAATTCAATTGAGTATCTCAAAATTTTCAGACAATAGCTTTTTGGCCTTCTTTTTGCTAGAATTGTTGTTATGCACCATAGAATCCACTATACTATTTACCATTTACCATTTACACAGTTTACCTAGACAAGGATACCATCTATCCCTATTTCTACCGAACTGGCCGATAATATACAGCAAGTTTCACGGAGAAAACAAAATCAAGATACAAAAAGTTTCAGAGTAAAAAAATCAACATGCAACTAGTTTCATGAACAAAATTTAATATACAATAAGTGTCTTGAAGAAAAACTGAAAAATACAACAGGTTTTTCGACTAATAAAATTAGTCTACAACAAGTTTCACGAGGAAAAATTAACCTAAACGAAGCTTCACAAAGAAGGAACCATCACATGTTATGTTCACGAACAATAAATTAGCATACAATAAGTTCCACGAACGTTAACGAACGTGCAAGATGTTTCATGAAGAAAAATATCAAGATAATCTAAGTTTCACGAAAGAAAATGCAAGAGGTTTTACGAAGAAATAACCAACATACAACATGTTTAATGAACAAAAAATCAACATGCAACTAGTTTCATGATGAGGAAAAAATCAACTTAGAACAAAAAAATCAATATGCAACAAGTTGCATAAAGAAAAAATCAACGTAAATAAACTTTGATGAAGATAAAATAAAAATACAACAAGTTTCATGAAGAAAAATTCACATTCAATAAGTTTCAAGAAGAAAATATTTGAATACAATAAGTTTCACGAAGAAGAAAATTGACATACATTGGCATGTTTTGAAATTTTGAAATAGTCAATTGATTCAAAAAACTATACGTATATTGAGCCTCCTGTTTAAGAGGCACCAATACCGTACGGTGGCGTAATCATTTCTAAAGGAGCAGGTAGTCCTACAAAATAAACGGTTAACATAGACATTTATTTCAGCCAAAAAGTCTGTCCCATAGCAAAGTGGCGTTTTCAACCATTTTGTGATGCATAACAACATTTCTAGCCAAAAAAATGGAAAAAAGCTATTGCGTGAAAATTCTGAAATAGTCATTTGATTTAAAATTATCAAAAATCCATACGCATATTGTGTCTCCAATTTCAGAGGCAGTACTGCTGTACGGGGGTGCATTCATTTCTAAGGGTACAGGTAGTCCTACAAAATAAAGGATTAACATAGACATTTATTTTCGCAAAAAAGACTGCCCCACAGTAAAGCGGCATCTTCAGCCGATTTGTGGTGCAAAACAACAATATTAGTCAAAAGAAGGCCAAAAAACTGTTCTATGAAAATTCCGAGATAGTTAATTGATATATAATTATCGAAAAACAATGCGCATACTGAGTCTGACTTTCCAAAGGAGTTATGCCTTACGATCGCGTATTTGTTTCTAAAGGTGCAGGTAGTTCTAAAAAAAACGGTTAACATAGATGTTTATTTAGCAAAAAAATATCTAACGGGAAAACAGCTTTTTCAGCCATTTTGTGGTGCAAAACAACAATTCTAGCCAAAAGAAGGCCAAAAACTATGGTTTGAAAATTCTTAGATAGTCAATTGATTTAGGATTATCGAAAAGCTATACGCATATTTAGCGTCTAGTTTCAGAGACAATAATGCCGTACGGTCGGCGCATTCGGTTCTAAAGGTACAGGTAGTCCTACAAATTAAACGGATAACATAGCCTTTAATTTTAACACTTCATATGACTAGATGATTCAGTTGAGACTTGAAAAATTGTCTAGAGTTGTATATAATATAGCTTCTGCTATTATGGAGAAGGGTAGGTGGGTCTTTGCATAAGTTCAGGGATGAGTACACTTTAAGCGTCAAAAAAAGCGTTTCTGATTCTTGCTTGGTCTTCAGATGAACGTAGCCAAAATCTTCAAGAGTTACTACTTACAACACTATGTTATGGGTATATTGAGTGATTTCTTGATTGTTCCGATTAAACGCGTAATTTTACGTATTTTATAAGTCCTTGTGAACTTCCAACTTGGATCGTGTTGCAGTATCGAGTGGTTTGCAAGCCAATACAGTAAACGTCGTGGTTATCAATTGTCGGATCCTCATCCTATAGCCTGCTCAATCATTTTACCATCTTTTGGCAATCAAAGCAAATCTCTTGGTCCTTAAGCATCCCTGTACCGTCATGACTGGTCGAAAATCAGCCAAGCGCCTTTTACCGTGTCGATAGATTCAATTCTGGATAAGAAAAGCGTCCCTTTCTATCACCTTCAGACGTCTCTCCAGTTGCCCCAAAAGAATATAGGATTTTTCTAGATATGTGCTGGTGCTGAAATTTACCATTCCCCATTGTAATTGGTTGCTAGGGCCTCGGTGGAATTGGGTTTTAAGGGCCTAGTAGAATTGAATGCTAAGGGACCCAGTGAGATGGAGTGCTAGGGGCCTCAGTGGAATTCCTTGCTAGACACCCCCCTCCCCGGTAGAAAAGGTTGCTAGGAACCCGGTGGAATTGGATAATTGGGAGCCCGGTGGGAGTAAATGCTAAGGTCCTGGTGGGATTGCTTGATAGGGCCCCCACTGGAATTGCTTGCTAGAGTTTCTACCATTCCTTAATTGGGGTTCTTTTTGTTTATATTTTATCCTTTATAAGCTTTATTTGCGTTTATTTCTGTTTGTTGTGTTTTAATTGCTTTTTCTGTGTCTTAAAAATGCCTAGGAACTTTTTTTTATCAAAAATAAATCGTTTATGTGTGATAAAAGTTTGTATCTTTTAGATTTCTTGTTCTAGCATAAAACATCGATACATAATCATTTACCTTACCTTAGGTTCTCCATAGCCAGGGGTGGCTCATAGGGCGTCTACGAAACCTCGCCATACATCTCGGAGCTGAGCTGCCGCAGTGACGTCCTCCCTTTGTGGTTGAAGAGGCATCCCCGAATTGCTCAGGTCTCGGTCGTACTGTCGTCGTAAGGTGTGTCTTTGTCAACCTCTTTTTCTCCTCCCCTCGGGGTGCCACTCATATACTGTATTAGAGAGTCGATCCTCTGGCATACGAAGGACGTCGCCAAGGTATTTCCAGCTCCTAATTTTCAGAAGGTCAGTAACTAATGGCTGACAGGTGCGTCGGCAAACTTCTATGTTGGTGAGCTTTCCCCGCCACGATATGTCCAGGATTCTTCTAAGGCGCATGTTTTCAAAGACTAGGACACGTTTTTCCAGTTGGGTGTTTAGTTTCCAGTATTCACTAGCATAGAAAAGGATGGACATCACATTGCTTTTCAGGAAGCGGGGATTCAAGCGCATGGAGTATTAACTACTGCGCCAGAATGGTTTCATCTTGCTAAAAGCCGATGACGCTTGTCCAATTTCCCTCTTGATTTCGTTGGCTATTTCACCATCATATTCAATCCAACTCCCGAGATACTTTAATTCCTTGACCTGCTCAATTGTTTTATCTTTGCATTTTAGTATCAACGGTGAGTCAGATGTGGCCTTAATCTTTGTTTTAATAAAATTTGCTGCAAATCCGATTTTCTCGGCTTTTTCATCTACGGCGTCGAGTAGCAGCTGCAGTTGGAGTTTCGCTTCTTCAAGAAGAACAACGTCATATGCGAAGTCCAGATCAGAGATCTATCGACTGCTAATCTTCACTCCAATGCCTGAAGACTCCCGTAGAATATAGTCCATTACAATGACAAACAGAAACGGAGACAGCACACACTTTGTTTGACACCAGACATTATCTTGAAGAAACGTGTGTCCCCATTTTCAGTGCAAACACAGCATTCACTATCCTCATATAGTGCAATTATCATTCTGACTAGTTTATCACGTACTTCATAATATTTCAAAATCTTGCATAAAGTGTCTCGGTTAACAGAATCGAACATCTTCTCAAAATCAATGAAGAGCAGGTATAGCGTTTTGTTCCATTCTCTAGACTCTTCCACCATCAGTCTAAGAATGAAATTAAGATCAGAGCAAGACCTAACTGGTCGGAACCCGTGTTGCTCTTCCCTGAGGTGTGAGACAAGGGCTGTTCTTAGGCGTTGTAATATGACTGAGGCTAGTACTGTACTAGGCACAGACGCCAAGTTGATACCCCTCCAATTGTCATAAATTTGTGCATCGCCTTTCTTGAAGAGTTTGACCAGTGAACCTCTGATCCAATCTTTTGGGACTTTTTTGTTGTTCCAGATAGCCACTAGAAGAGCACTCCATACAAATATGCAAGCTCAAAGGGACGCTTTCAGCATATCTACCGTAATCCCATCGACTCGAGGTGCATTTCCATTTTTCAGCTTTTTCACACCTGTCGTCACTTCTTCCATGTTTTTTTTTGGGGGGGGGGGCAGTCAGCACTTACGTCAATTTGTAAAAATGGCGTATCCGGTACTGTTTCTGGATCATCAGGTTTGGGCCTATTTAAGACTCTCTCAAAATGTGAAGCCCATCTCTCATCAGCTTTCTGCGGATCCGAAATAACGTATCCATTTTCATCTTTTACAAGGGATGTACGATTTGTTTTCTTTCCAACTATCTCGTTTGTTAATCGATAAACCATTTTCGAGTCTCCTTTCTTTGCAGATTCTTCTACAAACGCTGCTTTTCTCTCGATGGCAATTCTTTTGTCTTTCCTGGCACTTCTTTTCACAGCTTTATCCTCTTCTTTGTAACAGACCTGTAATTGGGCTTTTCACTCAGGGCTCGACGTATTCAGGATAAGCGTTCGGGTCTATTTGCGTTTAATAATGTATTTTAAGGTGTCATCCGATATCCGTTCTTCTTTCTTTCTTTTCTAGTAGCCAAGGTTGGCCTTCGCAAGGCCATGGTACACACTCTTGAATGAGGTCCACGTGTTCTCAACATCAAAGTCATCGGCTTCGTCGAGCAGTTTTAACGCTTCAAATCTATTATGTAGCGATATGCAAAGGTTTTTGCAGATGTCAGGATCTTTCAGCTCCTCGATGTCAAATTGTGTATGTGTTGCGGCGTTAGTTTTCCGGTTCTGAGCTTTCAGTTTGATTCCTACTTTGGCTATCATCAGGATGTGATCTGAATTAAAATTCGCTTCTCGAAAGCCCCTCACGTCATATAGGCTACTTTTACAACGTCTTGACACGAGGAAATGGTCAATTTGATTCTTCGTTCGGCCGTCGAGGGACGCCCACGTGTACTTGTGATTCGTCTTACGGTCGAACATACTACCGCCTATTACCAAATCGTTACTTAGTGCATAATCGATTAGAAGTGTACCGTTCTCATTTATCTCCCCCATGCCATGTGTACCCAGAACTGCACCGACTTTAGGTCTGCACCGACTTTAGCATTTAGATCGCCAACCACACAGAGTATATCATGTCTGATGACGTCTTTGATGGCCGAGTGTAGCATGTTATAGAAAAAATCTTTCTCCTCTTCATCAGCTTCGTTAGTTGGAGCGTAGCAGGTGATGATGGTCATTTTGTGTGATTTGACACGAAGCGAGCTGTCATTATACGTCCGTTAACTGGGTTCCAGTTTGTCATTGCTTTGTGTGTAAGTGGCGACATCGGAATTTCTACACCTGCGCGGTGGACAGAAGGGTGACCACTAAATGCCATGGCATATGGATCACTGAACTTCTCTAATCCATTTCCAGTCCACCTTATTTCACTGAGAACGAGTATATCAATGAGGTATTGTCTTATCTCTTTAACAACTTGCTCTGTCTTCGATATCTGGTTCATCATTCTCACGTTCCAAAAGCCCATCTTTAGATTCTGTTTCGCAGTCGAAAATCGGGTCCGGGGCAAGCAGGAGTCATTATTTGGGGAGGTAATGTGTCCGAGGCTGTTATATACGTTTCAGTTGCAGTTGTCTTTCCCCCGAGGGTTGCCCCTCAAGGTCCCGGGTGTGGGTTGTAGGCCCACAGCCCAACCTTCCTCCTTTGTGGACTTGGGACCATCATACTCCCCCGACCTGTTTGAGGCAAGGATCCTTACATGGTTGAGTTAAAATCGTAATCATTTACTTAATGAAATATCTAACGCTAGTTCTGCGTAACATCTGTTATTTAACTTAACCTGTCTAGGTCACGGGAGAAAAATAATAACATTGTAAGAAGCAGGTTTGCGTCAAATGTAACCAAATTTCCAGTTATTGATTTTCTTCCTATATGTGTATTATCGCGGGCGATAGGTAATCAATTTCCTATTATATAATATGCAGGTGTACGGATGTAGCGCACCATGGGTGTGATACATCCAGTTACAACCGAAGATTCTCCACTTGACTGGTGGACCCTAACCCTTAACGAATCATTTGAGAATGCGTCATCCTTAAAATTGGTAAGTAATCTCCTATTACGTAACGTGAAGGTGTACGTACGTAACACCCACGTGTGCGCTATCTTCAGTTGCAACTGGGGGCTTCCCCATGGGCCCCTGAAGTCTAGCATGTCACGGGAGATTGTGTCATCCTTAACATAAGTGAACAATCTCGTACTACGTAACAAGCAAAGAAATCTTGAAGAAAAAATGGCATAAAGAAAAATGTCTTAAAAGATATATTTAAATTTCTTGAAACGTCTTGAAAAACATTTTGAAGAAAAATGTCTTACAAAACGTCTTGAAACATCTTGGAAAACGTCTTGAAAAGTGTCTTGAAGAAAACACACCCCATTAAGTAACACTTGCGTTTGCTTCTTGACTAGCGCGCCCCGGAATTCTAAAAATTCCTTTTACGTGGCATCCTGTCTTTAAAGGCCTTTCTATGCATGTCTTTAAAGGCCTTTCTATGCATGTCTTTAAAAGCCTTCCTATATGTGTCTAAAAACCTTCCTATGACTGCCTTTAAAAGCATTCCAAGGGTTTCCTTTATAAATTTCCTATGGGTAGGTTTAAAAACCTTCCAATATGTGTCTGTAAAAACCTTCCTATGTGTGTCTAAAAATCTTCCTATGGTTTCCGTTATAATCTTCCTATGGGTTGGTTTAAACATCTTCTTATGTATGTCTTTAAAAAGCTTCCTATGTCTGTCTTTGAAAATCTTCCTATGGCTGTTGTGTCTTTAAAAACCTTCCTATGGCTGCCCTTAAAAGCTTCTTATGGGTCTGTTTAAGACCTTCCTATATGGGTCTATAAAAACCTTCCTACGCGTGCCTTTAAAAACCTTCCTATTGCTGCCTTTAAAAACTTCCTATGGGCTAGTGTAAAAAACTTCTTATGCGTGTCCTTAAAAAAATTCCTATGGCTGCCTTTACAAGCATTCATATTACGTAGCATCCTATTACATATCATACAGCAGGGTCTTGTAGAAGTTTAAAAAAAGTGTCAGGACTGAGAATCCAAGGAATAGGGCTTCCATTAAAAGCATTACGCTGTCACTATTAATTAGGGGTTTGACCCCCCCCCCCCCCCAAAAAAAATGGCCATCCGACTCGTAAAAAACATAACAAAAAGGAATATAAACAAGTTTTTAATAAATTTTATCAGTTTTTTTTTTGCGAACCTACCCCCCCCCCCCCTCGTCCCGAAAAAGTTCTCTTGTAACCAAAAAAAAAACAATAAGGCCCTGTAAGGAAAGATCCAATTTTGAGTTTGGGGAGGGGAAAAGGGCTATAATATTAGGTCTCTGATGATTCGAAACTTTTACGCAATGTTTATCCAGTTCATGAAATTGCTGCATTTGGTATATTCTAGAAAAGCTTTGGGCTTGGAGTCGAATCTTTCAAGTTGTGTAAGAAAAGGAAAGGGGGAGGAGCAAGGGGACTTCAAATTTTTAATCGGGAAACCTTACAACTGTGAAACCTCCGATCCACATAAACATTATTGCACAAAATGAGTTCTAATTTAGTCAGGTCTGAGTATTGAAGTAAAAAGCACTTGAGCAAAAACACTGTACAAATGTTTCTAATATTAGTCAAAACTGAATTTTGTCAATTAAAAAGAAACGAAAGACAAATTTTCAAAATATTTTTTAAAAAGAATAAGTTTATAAAATAAAAGTAAAAAGCCAAGTCCCACAATAATGGCCTAAAACGAACAGAAGTTTCCATCATGAATAAATGAAGCCCAACACGACCAAAAATTTAACAAAGAATCACATCCAACATTAAAAGAACTTATGCTGCTATAGATAAATAAATGAATCCTATAATGAACAGAAACTAAAATGAACAATCCAGTCTAATTTGAAAAGACCTCAAAATATCACGAACAGGATGCCTCCTCCTAGGCATCATAAAAGCCATGGCGCAAGTTCCGTTTATTTTAGGTTTTAATGTCATTCTTATCTTTGATTTTCTTAAAGCTGTTTTTTTGTATTATTTAGTTGAATTATACCTATGATAGGCAACATATGCTACTAACAATACAATGCAGGTAAGTAAAGCTGTCAAATTGATCGATCTTTTGTTACGCAGCATCACCTCTTTCCCTTCCTTTATTCGTACTCTAAGCGATTTATCTTCTTAGCCTTCAATTTCAAGCCTATTCTTGCACCCTGAACTAACAAGGCCTCCAAAAATCATTCATTTTGCTAAAATTCTCATCTAAAACACCTAATTCGTCAGCATACTCTAAGCATAGGAGAGCTGTTTTTCTCCATTTGATTCGGTGTTCTCCCATAGCCTTGGCCGAAGACAAAGTCCATCAAAATGATCCATATAAATGGGGAAAGAATGCTGTCCTTCTTAAGTCCTGATTCAATATGAAATCAGGTACTAGCCACATTTCTTACTGTAATTAAAAAAACAAGTTTCTTTAACTGTAAGTAAAGAGCGATATTAAAACTTAAAACGAACAGAAATTATTCCGTATATGAAAGGGGTTGTCCCTGCATTACCGCCCCACTCTTCGCACTAAAGTTTGACCCTTTGTCACAATTCTATTTTTTTAAAACAATAAAAATAAAACAAGAAAACAATAGTTCCTGGATCTTTCCTTGATTTGCAACTTTAGACGGTCAAAATCTTTTCAGCATTGCGGCAAAAAACTGTCAATAATATCACGAGTTTTTGTAAATTACATTCACGTCTTATTTTCTTTAAATATCCTTCAGATTTTTAATATTTGTATATATTTCAAAAAAGATATTTCACAAGTAATTGGATACATTTTCAATCTGAAAAACACCAACAATAACATACTCCATCGACTCTTATCTAGCAGATTTGGGAGTTGACACTATTAGAGCACACATTTTAACAAACCTAGTTTAGCCACAATCAACTCTTTTTATTCAAAGTAGAACAGAATTAACGCACCTTTGCGTTATCAACTCAATAAGTGTTCAAACAGTTCGTGGGAACGAACTGTAGTAAGCAGCGACCCGGCTCAATACAAACCAAAACTCAAAAAAATGCAATTTTGATACCAAGAGCTACATCAAAAGAATTGCATTTTAATGCTGATTTTAAATATATATATATATAAGTTTCATCAAGTTTAGTCTTACCCATCAAAAGTTGAGAGCCCGAGAAAATTTGCCTTATTTTAGAAAACAAGGGGAAAAACCCCCTAAAAGTCATATAAGCTTAACGAAAATCACACCATCCGATTCAGCATATCAGAGAACCCCATTATAGAAGTTTCAAGCTCCTATCTACAAAAATGTGGAATTTTGTACTTTTTGCCAGAAGGCAGATCACGGATGCGTGTTTATTTATTTGTTTGTTTTTTTTTGTTTTTGTTTTTCAGGGGTGATCGTATCGACCCAGTGGTCCTAGAATGTTGCGAGAGGGCTCATTCTAACGGAAATGAAAAGTTCTAGTGCCCTTTTTAAGTGACCCAAAAAATTGGAGGGCACCTACGACCTCTCCCACGCTAATTATTTTCCCAAAGTCCACGGATCAAAATTCTGAGATAGCCATTTTATTCAGTATAGTCGAAAAACATATTAACTATGACTTTGGGGACAACTTAATCCCCCACAGTCCCCGTGGGAGGGGCTACAAGTTACAAACTTTGACCATTGCTTACATATAGTAATGGTTATTGGGAAGTGTACAGACGTTTTCAGGATTTTTTTGGTTGGGGGATGTGTTGAGAAGAGGGGGATATATTGGGAAAACTTTCCATCGAGGAATTTGTCATGGGGGAAGAAAATTTCCATGAAGGGAGCTGAGGATTTTCTAGCATTATTTAAAGAGCAATGAAAAATGAATATGAAAAAGTTTTTTCAACTGGAAGTAAGGAGTAGCATTAAAATTTAAAACGAACATAAATTATTACGCATATGAGGGGCTCACCTCCTCCTAATACTTCGCTCTTCACGCTAAAGTATTTTTAGTAATTTCAACTATTTATTCTACGGCTTTTGTGATTCAAGGGTCATTCTTAATGAATTGGGACAAAGTTTAAGCTTTAGTGTAAAGAGTGAGGTACTGACTAGGGGGTGAACCCCCTCATATATGTAATAAAAACATGAGAATACAAAAGTTTGTTACGTGAGCTAATTTATAAGTTACGTATATCTTTTACTAAAAAAAACATTCGTAAAAAATTAAAAGTTCCATTTGCCTTTTAAGTAACCGAAAAATCAGAGGGCAACTAGGCTTCTTCTCCCGCTCTTTTTTTTTCTCAAAATCATTCGATCAAAACTATGAGAATGCCATTTAGCCAAAAAAATAAATATGCATATTTCGTTTTAATTATTCCTCTTCGGAGAGCCAAAATCAAAACATGCATTAATCCAAAAACGTTCAGAAATTAAATAAAAAAAAAGTTTTTTGAACTGAAAGTAAGGAGAGACATTAAAACTTAAAACGAACAGAAATTACTTAATAGCTGTATGCAAAATATATACAATAGAGATGTAATTTTGATTGCTTTGATAACTGTTGTAAATAAATAATCATAACTATACGAAAATAACTAATAGGTTAATAATCATACCTAAATAGGATTTACTTAATAATTCCCTATTGTAGCACTTCTGAAACAGAGCCCTACAAAGAAGTGCTCTGCAGGCAAATTGTGACCAGATTAAAAATAATTGCAAAGCTAATTGTAAAGCTAAAAGTAATTTTGTCTATCTTACAGGTTCTGCTTTTCTTCACTATAAGTTACGTATATCTTTTACTAATAAAAACATTCGTAAAAAATTAAAAGTTCTATTTGCCTTTTAAGTAACCGAAAAATCAGAGGGCAACTAGGCTTCTTCTCCCGCTCTTTTTTTTCTCAAAATCATTCGATCAAAACTATGAGAATGCCATTTAGCCAAAAAAATAAATATGCATATTTCGTTTTAATTATTCCTCTTCGGAGAGCCAAAATCAAAACATGCATTAATCCAAAAACGTTCAGAAATTAAATAAAAAAAAAAGTTTTTTTGAACTGAAAGTAAGGAGAGACATTAAAACTTAAAACGAACAGAAATTACTTAATAGCTGTATGCAAAATATATACAATAGAGATGTAATTTTGATTGCTTTGATAACTGTTGTAAATAAATAATCATAACTATACGAAAATAACTAATAGGTTAATAATCATACCTAAATAGGATTTACTTAATAATTCCCTATTGTAGCACTTCTGAAACAGAGCCCTACAAAGAAGTGCTCTGCAGGCAAATCGTGACCAGATTAAAAATAATTGCAAAGCTAATTGTAAAGCTAAAAGTAATTTTGTCTATCTTACAGGTTCTGCTTTTCTTCACTATGATAACTGTTACTACCGCCCAATTCGGGCTTGGAAGTCTGCTTGGTGGCCTGGGAGGAGGAGGCTTACTTGGCGGAGGCCTCAGCCAGGGCTTTGGAGGTGGATTGAGACCTGGTTTGGGAGGTGGCTTCAGGCGTGGATTTGGAGGTGGTTTAAGACGTGGATTTGGAGGTGGTTTCAGACGAGGATTTGGAAGATAATTTAATACTGAATTTATTCTCCTTTATTAATATTTTTAACAATTTAATTTGCCGAACTTTCGGAATACAAAATTTATTCAATGTTTCTTTGCTATAAACTTTAGCTAATATCAACAGCTTACTTAGAGATGAATCAAAATTCTAAGCAATATATTGTTCATTTTTACAAATTAACTGCACTCACGGAAGAGTCAGCTCACAGAAGAGCTGACCCATAGGATCCATGCTCCCGCATTCTACTAAAAATAAAATGAGAAAACACTATTTCCGACGACAATTATTATGAGGTTTTATAAAGTTCATGCGTAGACAATCATGAACTAGATATAAGCAATCATATCTATAACATGCAGAAAAATCTATCCTTTTTTGCTAACTATTGGAAGTAAAATAAGAAAATATTTAAAAAAAAACAACTTGGACGATGTTTTATAATTCTCTGTTAACAGAATTTTAAGGAAAAATTCTTTCTATTTCAACCCTCAACAAAACAAAAGAAACAATAAGTCATCGTATTTCTCTATGATAAAATTTAAAAATAATTCAAAAAAAAGTAAAGAAAAAATAAAAGTTTTTGAAGAAAATTAAACACACACATTAAAACCTAAGACTAGGAAAAATAAATTCAATCAAGAATTAAGTAACTAAGGAGTTTAAAACATTAAAAAATTTTCCTTCAACAAATAAGTGAAAACCCAAACTAAAAATAAATTAAAATGGTAAATCACATTAAATGTACAGATAGCGGGGAAATTTTCACATTAATAAATAATTTCGCATTCTAGAATATCGTTAGGGTGACGGGCACCAGCTATTTTTAAACAACAAAATCCTTCCATAAATTACCATTTCTATAAAAAAAACTTTCTTTTAATCATCATTAAAATATTATAAACCAAAATGTTTCAAACAATAAAATTAATATTCAAATTGTATGCACATAGAGAAATATATTTACAAAATGTAAACAAAGCGCGTCAATGTGATCTTCGGCAGTGCATATCATTGACTGGTACCTCATAATTAGGTGAGTGTGACGATGCTCGATGATAATTCAAAATCTATACTTAATTTTATTAAATTTATGATTTTTAAAAAATGATTTGCATAAATATGTTAATCCAAAAACTGACTGAATTTCAGTTTGTTCATCATAATTTTCATTATTATGGTTTAAAAATTTTTATTTCTTCAATCAAACTCGCAAATCTTGTAAGAACCTTTGCTTTACTAAGCCAAAGTACTTCATTATGCCGAATAAGGTCATGGTCTTCATCTTCAGTATCTTCTAACAGGACCTTAAAAAACCGATCATACAAAGGAGCTGCTCAAACAGAATTGATTATTTCGTAGTCATATTCATAACGCGTTCATAGGGTAATATTTTACATCACAGAGCTTCTTGGTGGATAATACATTGGTAAGACATGAATTTTGAAAGTGATTTATCCTTCTTGCAGAGGCATATAAGTCCTTTGTTTTTACCAACTATTGCTGGTGCCCCATCGGTGGTTATCGCACACAGTTTGTGCAAAGGCATACTTATTGACTTGGCATGAGTTTTGATTGTATTATAAATATTCTATATTTATATACCCCTTGTCTGTCCTTTCAATGGTAATATTTCGACATATCCTCTTTTATTGTGAAGTTACTATATATCATCCTCACCATAACTGCTAACTGGGCGGTGTCTGATTTTTCTGTCGACTCGTCAAAATGTAACAAAAAATGTAACAAGAGTTTGTATGTCTGTTGAAATTGCAGGTATACTTCTTGTGACGCTGTTATTGACAACTATAAGTCTGTATTGCTGAGCTGAGACAACCTCATGTTTGTTAAAAGATCCATCAAACCAGTGTTGGGAAATACTTAAGTAAAAGTACTTGAGTAATTACTTAAGTTAAAAATATGAGTACTTGTACTCTACTTAAGTAAAAAATTTCTAAAGTACTTAATACTTATACTTAAGAAAAAAAATTGGAGTACTTAAGGGTACTTAAGTACTCAAGTACTTTCTTCATGGCACAGAATAATTATACCAGCATGACGCAGGGCGATGCGATGAATTGAACTTAATATATATTAGTGGATGAATGGATTTTAGTCTTTGAGAATAGCGGCTCGCAGCCCGGCGCGAAATTTCAAAAAAGGACGCTATCATGGCGGAACTACCATATATTTTGAACAGACAGTTTTCTTGTGATAAATTTGATAAACAGTAAGAACAAAAGGAAATCAAGTAGCAAAGACTCTAGTGAACTTGGAGACTCACTTGTGGGATCTTCTGAAGCTGAAGCTAATGCTGGCCTTGATTATAGCTCACCTTCTAAAAAAGTTAAGGGAGATTTCTTTGCTGCGAGACCGTAGAAACTGACACAGTTAAATGTGAATTCTTTCGCACTGGACTACATTGTGGACGAGATACGACCCCCGTACACTGTTGAGAAGCCGTCTTTCAAAATCTGATAACGGGTCTTGCACCTTATGCAAAGGTTCCACGAAGAAAAGCTTTAGCTGTGCAAATTGAAGCTAAGTTTTTGAGGTACATAAAAGATATGGTTCGTGATTTTGAACTCACCGACTACATGTTGCTGACAACACACGTTTGGTCTGCCAACAACAAAAGCTACTTCGGAATGACTGCACACTTGCTCAATGAAGATTTAAAATGGAAGTTTTATGTCCTCGCTTGTTGCCGGTTCAAGGGCTCACACACTTATGACAGAATTGCTGAATAACTGAATGACATATTTGCCAGGTACAAAATTGCAGTTGATAAAAAGGAACGAGGGATTTTGACCGATAACGCCTCTAACTTTAGTAAGGCATTCAGAGAATATCCGATGGTCTCCGATGAAGATATTCAAGACAGTAATAAAGAAAATGAAGATGAAGCAGGCCAGAATGGATCATTCTCTTTTACAAAAGCTGGAGAGATACTCGATTTTCATGACGACCCCGAGTATTTCCAACTTCCTCCACACTTCAGTTGTGTCAGCCACACACTTAACCTGCTTGGATCCACCGATGTTGATAAAGCCCTCTGTGATATTGCAGTGATATTTCTCTGTGATATAAGAGGCAGTACCACGCCGCTTTTTTGAAGTGTATTGCTCTCTGGGATGCCGTGAATAAGAGTTCAAAAGCAGCTGATGCTGTGAAAGGGGTATATGACAAACAGCTTATAAGACCTGTGGTAACCAGGTGGCACTCAAAGTATGAAACTGTCAAACGTTTGATGGATTGTCACAAAATTGGAAAGCTTGCTAACGTATGTGATGCCTTGCAAAAACCAAGGCTAACTTCTCGTGATGTTGAAATTCTTGAAGAATACATGAAAATTATGAAGCCAGTAGCAGTGGCCTTGGACATTCTTCAGGTGGAGGAAAAATGCTACTTCGGTGCTATCTATCCTACAAACAAATACTTTATGAAAGACTTCTGGAACACAGGGACCGTTAATTTGAATATAAAATGTTTTTAAATAATTTTAGCGTAAATTCAGACCTTTGAACTTTCAGACTTCAAAATCAAAAGTGTAGCATTTATTTACAGAGACGAACCCCCTAGAAAAATAGACCCTTACGGTATATAGGTATAGAAAAAAACAGGGTCTTAGCTACCGAAGAGAGTATGTCAATTTCGAAAGCCCTTTCAAGAATCCGCCTTCATTCTTATAGAGCTAAAAGTAAGAAACCTTCCATTTCAAGGGATTAAATTTCAAGGGATTTTTCCTTACCAAAGGGATATTTCCTGCTCATGTTGGGCTTCATGGGCAGTGTAATACTGTTGCCTAATTAAATAGCAGTATGGCTTCAACGTATTAATATTTTTTAACTTAACTGCTAAGCTTGGAAGATTATTCGTAGAGATTTCGGACGGGGTCATTGATTTAAAATTGAAAGTTCTAGTGCCTTTTACAAGAGTTAAAAGATATCAGGAGATAACCAGTCCTCCTTCCATGCCTTCTTTTCTCACATGAACCCCCCCCCCGCCTAAACCTCAAAATAAATCTGGCAAAAATTTCTAGATTGCCAGTTGCGTCAACAAGTACAAAAGGTAGATATGCCTCCAGGGCAAGGGCTGGTCTGTTTGACGTAACCATTACAACCCCTGGGCAAGGGCTATTTGCTTGTTAATTATGTCATTGGGAGGGGTTATTATCCTACTTCTACTACTACTACTACTACTACTAAAAGCCCAATGCAGCACCAAACCGCTGGAGGATAACAAAGCTAAGTGCGCTTCTCGTCCATCCCAATCTATTCAAAGCCTCCATCTTTTACACCCTCCCAAGAATTTACCACTTCTCTTCAATCTTTCTTTTCTATTTTATCATCTTCACTGCAACCACTGTCTTTACTAATTTATACTACCTTGGCAAGTAAAGCTCTCCACTTGATGAATCTTTTCATTGCCCACATCAATTTTTTACCTTCACTTATCTTAGTCTAAGCAACTTAGTCTTCTTAACGTTAATTTTCAAACCTATTCTTGAACCCTGAACCCTCAAAACCTCTAAAAATTCATTCATTTTCTAACCTTTTCATTTGAGATCCTTAAACCATCAGCCTAATCTAAGAGTTGAAGAGTTTTACTTCCCTGACTTATTCCGTGTTCTCTCATTTGTGTTTGTTGTGCTCCTCCGCTAATGTTTTCTTCGCTTTTTTAGATTCCTTTTCTTTTTAAATGATTAATCACTCAAATAATTCTTGTACCAGCTCCTCCTCCTCTCTATTAGAAATAAAGTAATTTTACTAATATTCCTAGCTACGTTTCTAACATTCTTCCATAAGACACCATCAATCACTTCAAAAAATTCTTATTCCAAAAATAGTTCATCCATCTTCTACACTATCAAATTTTAGACTCTTGAGTTTAGTATTGAACTCTTCTTGGTGAGTTCCTCTCAAGTTCTCATCTTTGAGTCTATCAACAACCTTACTCCCTGAAACGTAGTTACCCTTCATAAACTTCAGCTTTAAATTTACACAAGACATTACTAGTGGTTTTTACTTTTAATATCAATAACAGGACTCCTTTCTACCTTAACGTCTAGTATCGATCGTGCCAGTCTTCGGTTTACAATAGCATAGTCGATAAGGTTAGTTATCTTACAATCAAGTGAATACCATGTTAACTTATGGGCCATTTTGTGACCAATTATTGTGGAGAGAATTTTTGAGGTAAATTGATGAGTCCAAAGAAAATTTTTAGATTCTGCTTGTCAAGAGGGGTTATTTGTAATGCCTCGGGGACAGCTAAGGCATTCAAATAGCCACATATTCAGTTGAAAATTCTAGAAAATACTGGGAGGAGACTGAACTAAATCAAAAGACACTATATTTGATATGCATCAAAGTGGTCAAGATGTGACATGTATTATATACCAATAACATATAAGGGTAACATGTTAAAACTTTCATGGAATGTCGAATAGGAATGTTGAATTTAAGCAAAAGACACTTACTCTTTCCATTTTGTTAAAAAAAACCGTAAATGCATGATCTCAAGAACTGCTAAGGGTATTAAGTTAAAAATTTCATTGTATGTTGAGAGAAATATTTGACTAAATTAAAGGACACTACCGGTATGTTCATTCATACTTTCAAAAGGGTGTATCTGCAATATTTAATGAGCGGCTAAGAAAATATAAGCAGTATCTCAGAGACATCTAAGAGTATTAAAGTGAAGGTTTTTGGCAAATATGAATGGGCTATTGAAGAATCTCAAAAGACGCTATGTGCGTCAAGATCGCAAAAGGGGTACAATGGTGGTATTCTAAAGTTTGGCTAAGAGAATTAATGCAAAACTTTCAGGGAACGTAAAGTGGGATATTGCATTAGACTGAAATTTTTGAACAGATTGGGTGGAGGAGAAGCGCACGCAGGTGTGTTGGTCCCACGTGGTTTCCTGTTGCAGTGAGCTATTGTTTGTAATAGTAGTATTTTTCAAATAAGAAATTAGAACTGTTTTTCATAAATGACCTCCAATACATTTACTTAAACAAATAAGCAGTAAAAACCGGATATAATCCAGCAAGATTCTTAGTATGAAATTTTTATCAATATTTGTCCATACTCGTAGGCTGTAACATAACAGCAGTTAAAATGGCTTTTGCCCAAAAGAAAGCCAAAAATTCTGCATGTTCTTACTCTATTTGTTTGAATAATATTCTCCCACCCGTCAACCAACACTTTTTTGTACAACTACCATTAAAATTTATTACGAAATTTTGTCCAAAATGTAGATGGCAAGCCAAAATTTTGACTCTAAATTAATATGGCCAAAAAAAAAGATTTACAAGTTTAGCTTTTTAACCAAATTCACCTTTGATTAACCAATGAAGTAAGCAGTGCCAAATAAAAATGGGACAGAAAATAATTTGAAAACCTTTTCCAGAAAAAAAAATGTGTTTCCGAGAAAATGAACAGATATCCCTGCCAATTAACAAATGAGACCCAAAACGAGCAGAAAATACAATTAATAATGAGTTAAAACTCAAACTGTACATAAATTATTAAAAATAGGAGAAGGTACTAACGCCGAATGTACTTTCTACAGATGAGCACGTCAGTTACACTTTACCAGCAAAAATATAAAATTTTAAATAGTGTTTCCTTATATTTTAAATGGTTTGTAATGGATCGTAGCCACGGCTGCTACGAGATATTGGCTCGCTGATGGCGCGACTTTTAAAAAATGCAAGTTACCATAGTAGCTTTGAAACAATTTGTGTTGAACCTTATTTGTGCGTGTTTAAAATAGTTTATAAAAATGATCCTGGAAATTATCGCCCTCTTTCTATTATATTTTCCAGGAACCCAGGCTGGGTGTGAAAAGAGTTCGCAAGACATACCGTCACTAGTATACCGATGGGGGAGGGGTCCGTTTACCCTCGAAATTATTGGAATGGTAGCCACGGCTCCTACGAGATATTGACTCGCTGATGACGCGACTTTTAAAAATACAAGTTACCATAGTAGATTTGAAACAATTAGGAAACTGTTTTAAACGCGCACAAATAAGGGAAGCAAAACCATTTAAAATATAAGGAAACACATATATAATAGACACGGCTGCTACGAGATATTGGCGCAAAATGATGTTGCACCACTAATTGAACGGGAATGCCTCACTTTCACCAAGTATTGTATTGGAATACTTCGTGGTTACCACTTCTGTACCGTAAATATATAGTATGTTAGTACCCTTTTACGATATACCCTTCTCCTGGGTATGGTAACGTGATTGAACGATCAAACCGACCAAACTCTGGGCCAAGGGCGCACCCAATCTTGGTCACCACTAATATCTCTAGCTATCTCTTTGGAGGGTAAACGGCCCCCATCTGTATACTAGTGACGGTATACCTCGCGAACTCTTTTCATGCCCAGCCTGGGTTCCTGGAAAAATAATCTCACACGGCTGCAGGAAATAGCTTACTTGTATCCTTCTCAAGTTAACTTTACAAAACACACATATATATAATCTCTAAAAAACAGACTCCCTAAACGGGGTTTCAATGTAGACTAAAAAAAACAAAAAACACTTCTGTACAAAAACACTTTCTGCAGGGGTTGACCTTATATTGGTCCTTTTCAATCCACTAAATTAACGTTCAAATCCCTGGATTCTTTTGAACAATATTATCTTTCAATGGTCCCAGAACAGGAAGACCAAAATATAATTTAGCCTGAAAGCTTACTTATTGCACTACAACTATAGCTTAGCAACGAGACTTTAACTTATCATTGCAATTTAAGCTATAGGTAAATCTAAGAAATGGTAATTACGGAAGTGAAAACAGTTCGTTTACCTGAAAAAGAACAGAAACAGGATGAAAACCCAACTCCTCCCACGTAAGATAAATGACCATCCATGTGCCACGCTGGTCGACACTTACAAACCAAAACACTGAATTCCCACTTTACAAAATCCATTGGTCTTCTTTCTTCCCCAGAGTCGGTGCTACTGCTTCCACCGCTTGGCTCTGGATCTGCCGCCATACATACGTCTTTACTGCAGAACCACCAGGGTCTAGATCGTATGGGCATCCGCATGAGGTTTTGAAAACTGAAATAAACCAGATTAGCAGAAAATAATTGTGCTTAGCATGATTAACAAACAATTTCTCGCTCTCACGAATCTACATTTGAGGGAGTGCAGAATCGGGATCTGGCACATTCGATGGTGCCAGTCATCATGACAAATTAGCTCAACTAGCCTCTTACTCTCCATTGATGGAAACAACACCATATCTCAATTAAAACGCGAATCGCCCCTTGGCATAATTTGAAATAATCCAAGGCCGAAAATGCAAAGGCCTATGAAAACGATAGGGGAAGCCTACAGGAAAAACAGCCAAAAGTTTGATTGAATCATTAATCGTTCATTCTGTGTCCCCGCCCCTGGGATAATCAAATGAAGAATGCGCATTGATACCAACTAAAAATAACATTAGGATACGCCGCTCGCTAGGCCTAAATAAAGTTTGCCTGAAATAATTGTCGATTCCTACGAAGAGTAAAAACTATAAGTAGGGCTACTGGACAAATGTTTGGGTGAATTGTTAGGTGACTAGGATAGAGTATTCCCAAAGGGCTCCAGATCAGAGAAGTAAAATTTTGGTAACAGGATCGGAACTGGCCAACCAGCTGTCTGTTGAGCGAACCGCCTATCATTCATTGCTCCCCAAATGGGCTTCTCTCCCCAAAAAGAGATTAAATCTCCCTTTGAACTAATAAGACTCATCTCAGATTAATTCCCTAGCTTTCCAATCCAACCCGACATTCAATATCCCCCAAATTTTCCATAACCCGTCGTAGATTGTTCAACCCTATTTTATAATCATCTTGTTTTATTCCCAGTGGGTCTTGGACCTCTTCGTTCCCCCTAAACTGTTTTTTTTCTCGCCATTTTGTGATTCTCCTAATTTTTTTGCACTGCAGACTGAATCTGCCAATTTTTTCCTTTTTTGCATTTATCTTTCCATTTCTATTTTTCTCAAATTTCTCAATTGCGCAAACTAAATCATCACAAATCTTTATTGGACTCCAGTGTCCACTATCTTTGACTGCGTCTCGTTATTGTAATTACGTTTAATATTCCTTTTCTCGCTTTTTGTTTTCTTTTCCTTTACAGTAGTATCAAATAGATCATAATTTATGTTCTGGTATAATTTTTTGGACCTTAATTTTCCCTTCATTTTTGGGACCAGTGGCTTGATATGATAAACCCTCCGAAAAAAAATCAATACCCTTCTGCAATCTTTCGCCTCAAAAAAAAACAAAATGGAAAGTTCCGCAGTTTTGTAGAAGGGAGCTAAAAGCTCTTTAAAGCTCTTGTTCTCTTTCGTCCTGAATTAGATGACATAATTCCCATTAAAATCAATCGCCCCCTTTAAAGTGTTTTTCCTCTTTTTCGAAAACCAGGTAAATCTTCTCAGGCTCGGAAAAGTGGTTGTTCTTGGCTTGGGCAGGGGAAGCCGCCCCTTCCCCCGTTTTTCTGCTATCTGACAATGGATTCTTTTTATTTTATATTTTTACACTCCTGTGGTATATCTTGCAACCCCCCCCCCCCCAGATTATGAGGTCTAAAACCGCTACTGGCTCGTAGCTTTTGTTGCGCTATTTTAAACTTGATGAATTTTATATATTTGGACTCACCCCTAGAAGAAAATTCTTTTACTGTATATATTATTCAAAAAAATAAAAACATTTTTAGGATTTCTATTACAATTAGCACTCACTGGTCCTTACTTACAGCTCATTACTAGGAACTGTTTGATTGGGAAAAAAAATAATTTATTTAGCGCACGTCAAAGAAATCTGATTTTCACGGGAATTATAAATAGCTAAAACCATCAAGTTTAAAATTACCGGTAAAAGTTACGAGCCTGAGAATATCTGCAGTTTAAAAAAGGAAAACAGGACCAGAATAAAGAGAAATCTTGCTGGAAGTTACACAACCAAATTTGATTTACCAGAGATCTTTTCAAGAGATTAAATAAAAAAAAACTAATTTTTTTAGCTGAAAGTAAGGAGCTGAAAGGAATTTTTTTAGCTGAAAGGAAAGTAACATTTTCGTTAAGATCCTACGACTTTTAGGGGGTGTTTCTCCCTATTTTCTTAAATAAGGCAAATTTTCTCAGGCTCGTAACTTTTGATGGGTAAGACTAAACTTGATGAAACTTATATATTTAAAATCAACATTAAAATGCGATTCTTTTGATGTAGCTATTGATATCAAAATTCAATTTTTTAGAGTTTTGGTTACTATTGAGCCGGGTCGCTCCTTTCTACAGTTCGTTACCACGAACTGTTTTGATTTCCTTTAATAGGAGTGGTTTCAGAGTTTTTTCCGCAACATGTGTAAATTTGTGTTTTCATGGTTGTAGCAAAAGCTACAGTCTAGTAAACAGTGAGAAACGACCCATAATAACCAAAAGTTTAAAAGTATGTTTTGAAATAAAACTGGTTTCATGACAAAAAATTGACAATTGACTCTGATTTAGGAATGGTAATTATTATTTTAATTAAGCTTGGTAGCAAAGTTTGTATGGATAGGAAATGTACGACAATTTCGAGACAGAACCTCAAACTCCAAGAAAATGGTTTGAAAGCAAGCTAAAAATTTAACCGTTGCCTTTCCATAAAAAAAAAATCACACTTAGGGAAAATAGGCAAAATTTCTCAAGAAAGTAGAATTTCACTGTCTTGAGAAAATTTTCCATATTGTTTCCAAGTGTGTTTGTTTGTTTCAATTTTTTCCTGGAGATGATCATCAAACCAGTGGTCGCGAAATTTTGGGAAAGGACTCAAATAAAGGGAATTTTCAATTCGTAATACGATTGGTTTTCACCGTCGTATTACGGTGAAATAATAAAATAAACATGTGACAGTAAATTTACGTTCTCTGTTATTTTGAGCCACAAACATAAAAGTTCACCCATACAGGGCCAAAATACCAGAGGATGAAATTTTTCAGAAAAACAATCGATTTCTATAATCTATGGTGCTACTCAGAGGGTTTTCAGCCCCCCCCTTTTCCTTACAAACAACAACTGCCGTGAGCCGCATTTGCCGTCTTGTGCCAAAGAAAATCAATTTTCACCCAACAAGGATCAGAGATTTAGACAGTCCCAATTATAAGATAGAAAACAAATTTTTCATGACTTAGAACAATAAAACGGTAAAGTAAGATTTTATGCCATTTTGTGTCACGGAACGTTATTTTTGCCCAAACAGGGCCAGAATGTAATAAAATGCAAATTATGAAGAGCTGATCAACATTAATATCCTAAAAAATCTTAAAAGGACGTTCTTATCCCCCTCCCTCAATTTTAAAGACCGAGGATATAAGTTTGATTTTCCTGTAGCCTCTTACCACTAGAGTAAAATAATTAGATACAAGAAAACATTAAAAAGTGATGGTCAGAAGCCTTGATTATGGCTGGGAGGAGTTCGAAAACATATGACCATGGGTGTATATACTAGATTTAGACGAGATAGGTTATGAAAAGAACTGGCAAACAAATCGTGTTAATTCAAGATAAGTAAGCTATACAAACTGGCTACCGGGAGATCACAGTGAGATGTTTGATGCCTGATTTAGAACCTACTGCTTTTAAATAGTTTTATATTTATGACTTCTTTGTAAAGTGCTGAGCTAGCATTTTTTGTTGCCATTTCTGAACTGGACACTGTAGGAGATATAAAGAGTATACTATTGAAATCTGGATGGTCGATTCAGGTCCTTAACAAGTGGAATAGATTTTCCCCTCTTGAATTTTTTATTTTCCCCTTTGATTTTCCCTTAAAAAAATCTACCTAAGGAGTAAAGTGTCATTTCTTCATTTCTATTTTTATGGGAAGAACTGTTTTTCTTGTGCAAATCCTTAATCATTCTGATAAGGAAAGACCCCCCCCCCTCAGAATCTTCGTTTACAGACAAGGTTATACATATCATGTGCCAAAATTTAAGGTATATCAGAGGTTCACTTAAATTCATTTTAAAAGTTACTTTTACTTCTTTGATTTCAACCCCAAAGTCAAACAAAAATACTCCTTTTAAAGCCTGTTGAGTATATTTGAAAAAAAAAAGCTTTCTATGAATTAATGAGCTTTTTTGAAACTTGAGATAAAAACTATAACTATAACTATAACTATAACTATATAACTATATCACTATATATATAACTATAACTATAACCAAAAACTATAACTTCGTTGATTACGGATGTTATATAACCGACACAGAAAACTAGCTCAAATTAACTGACTCCGGATATTTTTTAGTATCTGTTGAATTCTAAAAGCTATCACTTTTACTGAAAACAAAATAATGAACCCCCCCCCCCAAAAAAAAAGATGGTCTTCCAGTCACAAAATATTCCGTGACTAACCTCCACAAAACAATCTTATAGCTAATTACGGATAAACTAAGCTATAAGATATAGCTCGATTACGGATGCATGTTTATTTTCCCAAAGGACGAGAGTAATTTGCCAATAGTCCTAGTTTAATAAGAGCGTAATTTGCGCTTTTCTGTGACAGGGTTATGGCAATCAGAATTTGAGTACAAGTGGAATATCCATATAATCCATATAGTGGAATATCCACTTTTGAATTGCAACGCAGAAGCAAAATGGGCGAACAACTTGTTCTGGGGCATTATAGCCTGGAAATTCTGATTGGTTTGACCGTAAATAGGACAAGCGCTTAAATTTCCGAAAACCCGAAGAGGAAAGGCTAATGAGCTATCTAACTTAAAGTACTTAAAAGAGAATATTTCAGTTAGTGTATGCATAAAATTTGAACAACAACGTGCTATTTGTATTCAAGCACCACAATATCATGACTGGATATATATTTAAGGTAATAAGTAAATAAATAAAAGCAATAAATAAATGAAAGTAATATGTAAACAGAAAGACTCAGCTTGTCTTGGGAGGCCACTAAGCACAAGTGAACTTCAAATTGAATGGTTATATAAGAACTTCTTACTTGATTACGTTTAAACAATCAATATTTTCGGATTGGAAACTTAGAAAGCTGCGATAAAAAAATTTAAGAACCATGTAGATCCTTAAGGGGTTTTAATTAGAGATCATTCATCCCTCCAAGTTCCCCCTTCAGATTTTCCAGCGGGGGGACCAGATGCCACAATACTAGTGGCGATTGGGTGACAGGGAATATATTTCAGGATATTTTTTCGTTGGAATAAGTTTATATTTAAATACTTTCAGGAAAAAAACTCTCATATAAAAAGAGCAATTAAATTGAATGCAAAATGAAAAAAAGAGTAAATTTTAAATGACAAGGATTCCCTGCAAAGAGATCAATTTATTTAATCAATAATATATTTAATTATTATACATTTGATCTTAAAAGAAAATTAAACTGAAACCAAAATTACAGAAAGATGTATTGTTTTGGCAGATTATAATAGATGTAGACTTGTCTTTATGCAATTTCCTACGCCTTAGAATAGATTACATAAGGAGTAGAGACGCTAAGAAATCCTCCTGTCTGCATAGATACCACGTTTTGACTTTATAACGGCTATGTAAAATGTACCTCTTTCATAACAGGGCAATTCTCCCTCTCGAACTTAAATCCTTTATATATTCAAACATTAAAAAAAAACAGAATAGCAAAGGAAAAACAAAATATAAACTTAACTATCCAGCTGTCAAATTGACCCTCTTTCTTTTTATTGTCTTATTCAACTATATAAAATGAACAGGTTCAAAAAAAATTTGGTCACATGCGCGAGAATTTTATCAAACGGTTTGTGATGAAGAACAGGAAGTAAAAAGTGACCTCGGCCAATATTCACCAAAACTAAAAATAAAATTCCCATGGCAGTTGCTACACCGGCAGTATTGGCTTTTTATGCTGATTCTTAATATATAAAATTCTTTCCGTTTATTATTACCCACCCAAAACCAAAAACGGAAAAAATTGCATGATATTTGAAAAAAAGGGGAAACACCCCAAAAAAACAAGCGATCTTATTAAAAATCCTGTTATTAGATACATCATACAACCCAACCGTAGAGATTTCAAGCTCCAATCTTCGAAATATGGAATTTCACATTTTTTTTCAAAAGAAACATCGTCGCTGCATGTTTATGTGTTTTTTTCCCGGGGGTGATTGTATCAAACCGAAGGTCAAAGAAAATTGAGAGGGAGCTAAATGTGAATTTAAAGCTAATTTTTAAGTGACCATACGGATAGGGCCAGGGAAAGTCTTGTTTTCTGCCATTTAAGGGCACCAAACTACGACTTTACTCCGGAGAGGACGAATTTGCAATCAATTTAAAATTCTGAGAAGTTATTTGATTTAAAATTATCAATATTATATTCTAGGCTTTCCAATTGCAAAAGAAGTAATACCACACGGTGGCAGTACTGAATTCAACCAAGTTGATTCGCTTCATGTGCAATGAAGTTAGGCTATGTTCGGTGATCTGTAACTGCGTGTCAGCTATAACGATGGGGGAGGGGTGAGTCATTGTTTAGGAGGGAGTAGGGTAGATTCCTAAAAAAAAGTAAATTTTAATGGAAAAACTGCTTACTCTTCATGAGGTTTCAGATAAATGTTGAAAGAGGTGGGGGGAGCAGGAATTGACTAAAATGTTTCTCAATAAAGCTAAAATGTTACATTCCCATATCTATCAGCACATTTTAACATTTTAGTTTTCAGCAACTTTAAATGATATTTTTTACTTACATGAAGTACTTCAATGTATTAAAAAAAAATGTATGTAATATATTAATCGATAAGAAAAATACTAGTGTAGAGCTTGTGATGGCTTCAGTTATGTAGAAGATTAAATAATAAAAAAAACAAGTTTTTTCAGCTGAAAGTAAGGAGCGACTGTAAAACTTAAAACAAACAGAAATTACTCCGTAGAGGAGAGAGGCTGTTCCCTCCTAAACGCCCCACTCTTTACACTAAAGTTTGACCCTTTCTTACGACTACTTTTCAAAACAATAGAAAAAATTAGCGTAAACAGGGGGGTGTTGAGGAGGGAACAGTCCCTTTAATATAAGGAGTAATTTCTGTTCGTTTTAAGTTTTAATGTCGCTCAGTGCTTTCAGTTAAAAAAAACATGTTTTTTTATTTAATTTTTGTGCGTTTTTGAATTGATGCACGTTTTGATTTTGGCTCTCCGCACATGAATAATTAAAACGAAATTTGCATAGTAATTTTGTTTTAGCTAAATGGCTTTCTCATAGTTTTGATAGGAAGATTTTGGGAAAAAAGGGGTGGGGGAGGAGGCCTAGTTGCCTTCTAATTTTTTGGTTACTTGAAAAGCAACTAGAACTTTTAACTTTTTTACGATTGTTTTTGTTAGTAATAAATATACATAACTTACGTAACAAGCTTCTATATTCGTATATTTTTATTACTTATATGAGAGAGATTTCACCCTCGTCAAGACCTTGCTCATTACACTAAAGCTTAAATTTTATTCCAATTCTTTAAGAATGACCCCTTAATCACAAAGGTCGTAGAATAAATAGTTGAAATTACAAAAAATGCTTTAGCGTAAAGAGCGAGGTATTTAGGAGGAGATGAACCTCCTCGTATGCGTAATAATTTCTGTTCGTTTTAAGTTTTAATGCTGCTCCTTATATCTTGTTGAAAAAACTTTTTCATATTTTTTTTTTAATTCTAGAAAATCCTGCGCCCCATTCATGAGATTTCTCTTTCCTCATGATACATTCTCCATAGAAATATCATCCAACGTAACCTCCTAACCTCGCCCCCTCCCCCCAACCAGAAGAAAATCTCCCTGAACATATCTGTACACTTCCCAATAACCATTACTATTTGTAAACAATGGTCAAAGCTTGTAACTTGCAGCCCCTCTCCCGGAGACTGTGGGGGAGTATGTCATCCCCAAAGACATAGTTATTAGGTTTTTCGAGTATGCTGAACAAAATGGCTATCTCAAAGTTTTGATCCGTTGACTTTGGGAAAAAAATGAGCGTGGGACGGGGCTTAGGTGCCCTCCAATTGTTTTGGTCACTTAAAAAGGGCAATAGAACTTTTAATTTCAGTTAGAATGAGCGCTTTTGCGACATTCCAGGACTACTGGGTCGATACGATTACCCCTGGGAAAAAAACAAATAAACACACTTGTGATCGGTCTTCTGGCAAAAAATACAAAATTCCACATTTTTGTAGATAGGAGCTTGAAACTTCTACAATAGGGTTCTCTGATACACTGAATGTGATAGTATGATTTTCGTTAAGATACTAAGACGTTTAAGGGGTATTTTCCTCTATTTTCCAAAACAGGGCAGATTTTCTCAGGCTCTTAACTTTTGATAGGTAAGAATAAATTTGATGAAACTAAATATTTAAAATCAGCATAAAAATTTAATTCTTTTGATGTATCTATTAGTATAAAAATCCATTATTTATAGTTTTGGTTACTATTGAGCCGGTTCGCTCCTTAGCCTACTACATTTTATAACCTCGAACTGTTTGATCAAATGTCTTACAGAATTTCCATCCATATAAACAATAATCTCTTTTTCATCAAAATCAAAATTCTTTAGTAGTAACGTTAACAAGGACTATTTATCAAAAGCGCTATTCATCGCCAGTTTTTTAAGTATATTCAAATTTTATCCAAAATTGAAATACTTAACCATAGGACAGTACTAATCAGCGTACAATTCGATTTACACATTTTAAAAGCAATTAACCAGGGATTTAAGGTACCGATACCTCAATTTATATCTTGGTTAGGCCTGGGTATGATTTGGAAAACAATCAGAAATTAAATAAAATGGAGCTTTTCAACTGAAAGCAAGGAACAGATTTGAAACCTATTTAAACAGATTATTCTTTATATAAAGGGGGCTGTTTCCTCCTTAGCTCCTAACTCTTTACTAAGAAGTTTGGCTTTTGTCCAAATTTTTAAAGAAAATTTGTAATTGGAAAAAAAGATTTTCCAAAGCACAAAAACTTTTGATTATTGAGCAAGGTGTTCCGAAGGGGGCAGTCCCCCTTATATACAGAGTATTTTCAATTTGTTTTAAGTTTTAAACTTGCTCCTTACTTTAGTTGAAAATCCTTCTCTGTTTGTTTAGTTACATTTGATGAAACTGTAAAGTTTTATGAGTACAATACTTTTGGTAACTCAGAAAAGACGATCAAATATGTCAATGATCTCTGTTTGAATTTTGATAGGTAATCCAACAGTTCGTGGTTACGAACTGTAAGTAAGGAATAACCCGGCTTAATAGCAGCCGAAACTCTAAAAAAAAGAATTTTGATGCCAATAGGTGTATCAAAAGAATTGGCGTGTTATGCTGATTCCAAATATACAAGTTTCATTAAGTTTAATCTTACCCATCAAAAGCTACGAGCCTGAGAAAATTTGTCTGATTTTCGAAAAAAGAAGGAAGGCACTCTAGAAGTCAAAGAATTTTAATGAAAATCATACCATCAGATTCAGCTTATCAAAGAATCCTACCGTAGAGATTTCAAGCTAATATCAGCAAAAAATTTTCACAAAATTAGTTGAAATTTTGGTATTTTGTTATCTGCAAAATTTTGTTATTTTTGCCAGAAGAACGATCACAGATGTGTGTTTTTTCCCTGGGGTGATCGTATTGACCCAGTGGGCTTGAAACATCGGTAGAAATCTCATTCTAACGAAAACGAAAAGTTCTAGTGCCTTTTTAAGTGGCAAAAAATCAGAGGGCAACTATACCCCCTTCCACGCCACTTTTTTCCCAAAATCGCCCGATCAAAATTTGAGATAGGTATTTTATTCAGCATAGTTGAAAGGCCCAATAACTTTTTGTTTGGAGATAAAATGACCCCCTACCCCCCCTGGGGAAAATTTTTTAAGTTATAAAATTTGCCCAATGTTTACGTGTATTATTTGTTATTGGGAAGTATGCATACATTTTTTGGGTAGGGAGGGAAGGATGAATTTTCTTCTGGAAGAATTTTGCACGGAGAGAATTGTTTCCGATTTTTACGCAGTGTAAACTTGAGTGGCGTATAATACACAAGTACCGTTTGAATTTCAAGTGATTTTGTCAAAAAAATGTCTATAACTTCGGGCAATATCCAGGCAGCGTGAGAAGAAAAACAGTCTGCTGTTACTGATTAAGGGTGCTTAATGGCATATTAATTGTTATTGTCGTAGTTTAGAAGGTGACATCTTGGTCCAAAATTACCCGTTTTTCTTAAAAAAAACTTTTTCGCCATTATTTGTCATGTGCCAAGTGAAAAAAAAGATGTAATAACTGTCAATAATTCAGAAGAAGGGGGCCAATTCGAAACAATCCTCAAACTTCCTGCACTAATTTAAAAGGTTGCATGTTGTACAACATGAATATTAAAAGACAATTATAAAACTAACTGTCTAGGATTAGACGGAAAGCAGGTCGTCCGTGGCTGGGGAGGATTTCATAAAGAAGAATTTAAAGGAAATAGGAACTTCCTGAGAGGGTGTAAAGAGGAAGGCTTTAAATAGATTGAGATGGAGGAGGAGCGTACCTAGCTGTGTTGGCCTCAGGCGACTTGGTGCTGCGGTGAAATGTTAAAAGTAGTAGTTATAAAACTAGAAAATAATGTTATTGGTTATATTTTCAAAATCTAAAACCAAACAAACTTTTATAAATTAATATTTTTCAGATTGAATTATAGAGTCAAATTGGAACTTAAAACGATTAAAAATTATTACTTCAAAGTTTATGCAATTTAATTCTGTATAGCTGACCCAAATGAACTTATTCGTGATATTTCCCTATATATGTTGAATTCGTAAAACCTAGTACTTTACTCAAAACTAAGCTTGCTTGAATTATCGGAGAACTAAAAATGTATATAAAATTTGTTGGTTTTACGGTCGGGAAGAGAATAAGAATATTGAAAACCCCATAGATTAGTCTTTCATTTTCTAATTAAAGACTTGACTACTCCTGTTTCTTTGTTTGCATTTGTTCTGAGTTTTCAATACTGTGGAACAAATACACCTTTATATTTTATTTCTGCTGCATTATTTTTATATTTTGTTATTGTATTGTATGCTTATTATTCATTTTTTTCCTTGATCCCCCCAACCAATTTAACACTTTCCTGAGAATTGCTAGGTAACATTTATTTTTCCAAGAGAAGAAAAAGAATTTTTCAGCATGTAGATAAAAGAGTCGAACAGGAGCTTGGACCGGAAAAAATGTGTTGTAGCGAGTAAAAGGGGGAGGGGGTAAGGACCCAAAAACGTGCCCAACATTTTATTCCTGATCAGTTCTGGTTTGAATTTAATTCTTAAAAACCATCTGGCATGTGTAATATACCAAGTTTTTACTAAAACTATACTCAAGAGTCGAAACGCAGCACCGAATAAAAGGCGTACTTGTTATGTATTGCAGATTTATCATATCTCCGGAATGACTTAAGAGCTCGAGTTGAAACTTTGAGGGAATATTTTTTGCCGATTTATACTATTTTTTAAGCAGGTTCTATTTTATAAGTTTAAGAGCCTTAATTGACATAAAAAACTTACTGAAAAAATCAGGTTGTATTGATTTATGATAGTCTGTTTTTTATTATTTGGTTTTTTCATAAACAACTATGGTCAATTTTTGATAATTGACCCCGAGATGCATTTATTTGAGCAAGTAAAAGTTTCTGAAAATATTATTATAAAAGGTTATTTAATAAAAAAGTACATTAAAATACGTTTACAATCAAGGGTATCTTCTAGAATGGGTTCAGACTGGCTTCAGCCCTTCAGTCTATAAATTGCACGAATTTCAATACAGCTGAATCACCCTCTTTCTTCATCTCCTCTTTTCTATAGTAAGCTCTTAATATAATATTTTGCACAAAAATAGTGACTTAATATTCAAATTCTGTCGAGTGGTTTCACTAATATCCAATATTTCAATTATTTAGTAGGAAAATTAAAAAACAGCTTTAAAAACATTTCTTTTATTGGATTATAATAAAACCTCAATTAAGGCAATAATTTTTGAAGAGGATAGAGTTATATCGACTCTTATATCGATTCTAAATAAAATATCATTATATCTTAAGTTGAAAACTGACCAAACAAACCTTTCTTACAAATATTCCTAATTTTAACCAGCAATAAAATTATGTAACAACAGTTCGTGGTAACGAACGAATAAAGTTGAGGTATGTAAGGAGCGACTAGACCAACAGCATTTGAAACTCTAAAAACAGAATTTTAGTACTATTTAATATATCAAATGAATTGATTTCTTATGCAGATTAAATATTTTAAAAATCAAGTTTTTTAACCACAAGTAAGGAGCGACATTAAACTTAAAACGAACAGAAATTATTTCGTATATGAAAGGGGCTGTTCCCTGCTCAACACCCTGCTCTTTACGCTGAAGTTTGACTCTTTTACACAACTCTATTTTTTAAAACAATAAAAAACTTTAGCATAAAGAGCGAGGTTTTAGCGTAAAAAGCTGTCTCATAATTTTGATCGGACGAATTTGATAAGAAAAAAGAGTTGGGGAGAAGGCCTAGTTGCCCTCCAATTTTTGGTTACTTAAAAAGGCAACTAGAACTTTTTTTTACAAACTTTCTTATTAGTAATAAATATACCTAACTTAAGAATTAATCTCCGTAACGAACTTCTATATTTGTACATTTCTATTAGTGCTGAGGGGGTTCGCCCCTCCTCAATACCTCACTCTTCACATTAAAGCTTGAATTTTGTCCCAATTCTTTAAGAATGACCCCAGAATCACAAAGGCCGTAGAATAAATAGTTGAAATTACTGAAGATACTTTAACGCAAAGAGCGAGGTATTTAGGAGTAGATGAGCTCCTCATATGCATAATAATTTCTGTTCGTTTTAAATTTTAATGCTTCTCCTTCCCTTCAGTTGAAAAAATTTTCATATGTAACTTTTTATTGTTTTGTTTTAAACAATGCTAGAAAATCCTGCGCCCCCTTGAATGAAATTCTCTTCCCCCTGAAAAATTCCTCTCATGGAAAGATCTTCCCACGTAACCCTCTCCCCTCCCCCCCCCCCTCCCCCCTAACCGAAAAAAAACCCCTGAAAACGTCAGTACATTTCCCAATAACCATTTATTTATGTAAAAACTGGTCAAAGTTTGTAACTTGTAGCCCCTCCCCCGGGGACTTTGAGGGAGTAATTCATCTCCGAAGACATAGCTATTAGGTTTTTAGACTATGTTGAACAAAATGGCTACCTCAAAATTTTGATCCGGTGACTTTGGGTAAAAGTGAGTGTGGGAGGGGGCCTTGGTGCCCTCTAATTTTTTGGTCACTTAAAAAGGGCACTATAACTTTTAATTTCGGTTAGAATAAGCCCTCTCACGATATTCTAGGACCGTGGGGTCGATACGATCACCCCTGAAAAAAAAATTAAATATGCACCTTCTGGCAAAAAATACGAAATTCCACGATTTGGAGATAGGATCTTGAAACTTCTACAGTAGGGTTCTCTGATGCACTGAATTCGATTGTGTGATTTTTGTTAAGTTTCAATGAATTTTAGGGGGGTGTTTCTCCCGATTTTCGAAAATAAGGCAAATTTTCTCAGGCTCGTAACTTTTGATGGGTAAAACTAAATTTGATGAAACTTATATATTTAAAATTAGCTTAAAAATCCAATTCTTTTGATGTATCTATTAGCATCAAAATTCCTTTTTTTCAAGGTTTCGTTTAGTATTGAGCCAGGTCACTCCTTACTACAGTTTGCTACCGCGAACTGTTTGATTCCAAATATATAAAATTCATTAAATTTAATGTTGCCCATTAAAGATGACGAGCCTGAGGAAACTTGCCTGTTTGTCAAAAAAACGCAAACACCCCCTCCCTGCCATAGGTCAAGTAGTCTTAATGAAAACCTCACCATGAAATTCCTCATATAAGAGAGCTATATTGTTCACATTTCAAGGTCCTATCAACAAAAAAGTGGATTTTTTGGGGTTTTTTCCCTGGCAAAAAAATGGCGAATGCGTGTTTATTATGGTTTATTTTTTCAGGGAAGATCATATTAAACTCCTGGTCTTTGAAGATCGGGAAAGGATTCGTTCGAACGAAAATTAAAAGTTTTAGTGTCCTTTTTAAGTAACCTAACAAATTGTGCCACATGAAATTGCGTTTCATGCAATTTCGTGGTACCCACAAACAGGACTAAGTTGCTATCAATGGAAAATTTAAGGTAGTCAGTGGATTTGAAAGTATGAAAAAAGTGTAAATGGAGCTTCCCAGTTGTAGAGACAGTAATGCCGCACGGTGGCGCATTCTTTCCTAAAAAGTCACGTGATTTATACAAAATAAATGAGTAATATGGACATTTATTAATATGGTTAATAAGTCCATTCACTTGATTTTTCGTGGAATTATGTTTAGTGATGCATAGTTGCACATCAGCTATTATGAAAGGCGGATGTTGAGTTTCTCACCCATTATGTCGGTTGGGATTGGGGTTTCGGGGAAGATGACTTGAAGAACCCATTTCAATGCCCAGATTGTCTAACTCTCCATCATTTTCAGATGAATTCAAAAAAGTATGAGAGGAGGGGGGGGGGAAATTTATCTTTTGTGTCCGTTCATTTAAAAAAACCTGAATAAGGAGGCTATGGGCTGATACCTCCCTGCTTATTGCAAAAAAATATTTATGGAAAATATTTTAAAGCTTCATTTAGCCAAACCGACTTGCTTCATGTTTCATAAAATTATACGCAGCGATGTGTAGGTGTACATCAACTATTGTGAAGCAGGGAAAGGGTGGGGGGAGACATTTTAGGTGAGAGGACTCTGCCTCAAATAGCGAATTTTAATGTCTAAATATCCTATAATATCAATGTCAATTATAAAGTCTCACCGAGCTCTCAGATAAATACAAAATGTGTTTTGGGGAAGGTGAACTGGTAGAAGTTGATATTTACTCCATCTTGATTCCCAGGATTAGTTTTGGTTTACTTCTTTATTAGTGGTACAAGGGGGGAGTAAAAAGGGGGAGTAAAAATGCCCCCTCCGTTGCTACAATCTCTATCCATGTAGCATAAAATATTATTTACCTGCCTATCGGCACAGAGGTGGAAAAGACACGACGGCCCATCACAAGACTCACTAGAAAATTTCTTAGTGGTGTGGGGAGGAGGGTTCGCAATTGCTACCAGGAGTTTTTCTGAAGTGATTTAAATGGAAATATGTCTCTTTCCCTATTTATATTGAATGTTTCAACGTATTTAAACATACATTTATACTGTATATAAACATCAGAGTACCCTATTGTAGAGATCACGATGGTTTCAGCCGCGTATAAGATCAAAAGAAACACAGAATTTCAGTCCATATGAACAATAACATCCTTTTGCGTCTATCCGAAATTCTGCAGTAAAAATATTATTAAGGACTTATTCAACAAAACTACTCTTCTTCGAGAATTTTGACTAAATATTCAATTTTTGTCCTAAATTTTAGTTACAATCCAACATATTAAAACATAGGCAGAAAAAAACTAAAAAAAAACAGCCAGGAAAAAAAGCAAAAAGAACACCAAAATTATATTTTTTTTTTGTTAGGTATTTTGGTTCGAAAACAATCAGAAATTAACTACAAAAAAAAGCTTTTTCTACTGAGAATATGGAGCAACGTTAAAACTTAGAGTGACCAGAATTATTCCATATATAAACGGATTTACCCCTTCTCAACCTTCGCTTTTTATGCTGAAGTTTGACTTTTTTTTGTTCGCCCAAATCCTTTAAGAACGATTGCTGAAACACAAGGGCCGTTGATTGGGAATAATAAGCTTCATTAAAGGTAAAGAATAAAGGTAAAGAATACGGCACTGGACTTTACAGTCCCTACCCGTGGTGCTAATCTCCATTTCATAGTCCTTCATCAAGGAAATACAATAGGGGGCCACGGGCCAGCCATCCTGTGTTGTCGCACGCTTTTCCTGTTCATCTTCCCCAGATTTGTCCAAGTACCCATTCAGAGCCGTGTCAACTCTGGCTAAGCTTACACTGTCATGTCACTAAGCCCCTGTTACAAACCAAATAGCCAACGATACCAAGACTCGAACCCCTGTCGTCAGGATTTCAAATCTAGCGTGCTGACCATTTGGCCCTGAAAAACCTTAGTACAGTGAGCAAGGGGTTAAAAAGGAGGCACCCCCTCATTTTGGGAGTAATCTATGTTCGTTTTAAGTTTTAACGCTTTTATTTTTTTCAGTTGATTTTCTTTTTAATTAATGAAAAGTTAATGAAAATTTTAATGCCTAGGATGAGCAAAAACAGAACAACACAATATGCATAGACTTGAAACGAACAAAATTCTCATCAACAAATAAAACCCAAAAGCGCCATTGCACTTAACTAAAAACAAATTGATCATACTTCTGTAAATTTAATATTATTATGTACTAGACAGTTCTTTCGAGAAATTATGATTGTTATTGTTTGACCTAATTTGAGCCCTTTTCATGTTTCCTCTGTCTATTAACTTTTCCTACAAAACCCCTATATTGGAAAATATTTTTTCCACTAACTATTCCAAAACTTAATTTAACCAATTAAATTCATTTAAGGCTTGGTAGTACAGTTGCGTATCTGTATTATTGAGCGAGACCCATGGATCTTTGGGTAGGTAGAGTTTGGATAAGTGCATCTGAAGCCTTAAGTAGTGAATTTTTATGCCCCAATTTTCTCAGTCTTATTAGGTCTTCAGATAATTTAAATGGATTTGTTTCTTATTTTCTTATTTATAAATATTCTTGTTGTCTTCTTGCTTTCTTGCAGACACAAGTTACTGTTATTTGGCCACTACTGGGATTCATGGGAAGTTCTCTATATAGAAAAGAATTCAAGGAGCTAACCTTGGAAAATGTGGAATCGGTGAACCCCAAGTTTTTTTTATATTTCTTCCACCCTCCCTTCATGAGTTATTTTTACTTAAGGCGCCTGCCACAGTACGGGTGACGTAGTGAGCATCGCAACTCTGTTCCTCCACGCCGATAGATCTGCTGTTAAGAGTGGGGCGTCGTCTACAGCATAATTATCCACCTCCAGGTTTTTTTTATGCTATCCTTCCACCTTGTCCAGGATATGTCTCTCGGGCAGGACCAGTCATTACCTTAGGGGTTTGAAATCATTGACTATCCGGGCTGAGACTGTCGTCGGCATACACAGGAGGTGTCCGAATCACCTGGGAGTACGCTACACTATTTGAACACAAAATGGCAGTTGGAACGTCAGCGCAATCACCTTGGTTCCTAACAGAATAATCCCACTGAAAGCCCTTAATCTGACGGAGCTTTTTTGTCTAACTGACGTGTATCATGTTGAGGATTGAAGAATTAAGTGATCATGTTTCCACTACACAGAGGAGGACTGATCTTGTGGATGTGTTATACATCCCCATGTTTGTGTGCCTCGAAGTGTAAGGTATTCTTCAGAGAATATTAAGCCTTCTAACAATAGACGATGCTTTAGATATTTGGCTGGAAACCTATTCATCTATGGAGCTATCATTAGACAGCAAGAAGCCAAGGCAAGAAAAGGTTCTCAGAAGTTAAACCGGAGCTCCTCAAACAGTTATTTTTTCAAGGGGCGAGACTGGGCTTTAGGGATGAATTTCCGTTATTAGTCAGTTAAATTTCAGCCCCACTTTTGCTGTCTCATTTTTTTGGACAAGACTGTCAGATAATTGGTTGATTAAGTTGATAACTAGAGCAA
Organism: Artemia franciscana; assembly: GCF_032884065.1. Classification (NCBI taxonomy): domain Eukaryota; kingdom Metazoa; phylum Arthropoda; class Branchiopoda; order Anostraca; family Artemiidae; genus Artemia; species Artemia franciscana. The sequence continues at coordinate 46,674,626 of NC_088865.1, forward strand.
GATCATTTGTGAAGCGGCATCCATCAGAACATACTCTCCAAAATGCAGTCGAAGGAAATGCAATTCGTATTTTGTACCATGACATTGTCTATTTCACAGTTAAAAAGTTCTAGGACGGTGCCAAACCCCTCGTGGACACCGATTTTGTTGCCAAATAACTTGCTTTGCTCACTGTTGACTTTGACGCAGTTCTCCCTCTCTTCGTAAAGCTTATCAAGCAGCTTGTAGTGGTTTTCTGGTAGCACAGTTACTTGAAGTATCAGCAAGAACGATTTGCAATCCATTAAGTGGAAAGAAGCCGTGTGGTCAACAAAGGCTACCCACACTTTCCTCCCGAATTCTTTTGTCTTCTCTGTTTACTGGTGCGCGGTAAGGTTTGTTCGACAGTGGATCTCCCAGGCATAAGCCCGACCGACGCATCTATCTAATATGGTCATAGCAAATAGCTACTGGGAGCCCGAATTTCGTTTGAGCACCGACACTCGGGAATTTTCAGGTTTGTACATGTTTGATTCTCTAATTACATATTAGGACAATCATCGCGTAATTCTTTAGTTTTAAGTAAAGAGGCGTCGATTAAGCAATTTTAATTGAATTAAGAAACTTTGGCATGAATTCATATCCTTTTTTTTGTTAATACATCAAACAGTAATAATGGAATCATCCATTTTATAGGATTTTTTCTACTGAGACTCGTTGTTATTCTCGCTGTTGCTTCTGTTCTAACCACAGATTTCATTTGCGATTCAAAGTGAGCATCCTTGTTGCATATATGCTAACCGCAGATTTTTCTTTGTCCATTATTTTTGTTTCGGATTTGTTGTGGTACTTGTTATCGCATGTCTTCTAGCCGAAGACGCCATGGTGCTTCATTTTCATGCATGATTACCTTAGACATTTTTCCATGAATTTTCTCTTAGCCGTTTAGATTCATTCAAAATCATGTATGATTCTACATGAAGTCATAGATGCCAAAAAATTTATTTCCAGTCTTTACATTTTGCTTTAATTTCGTTGTTATATAGCTCAGTAATAACCAGGAGCGAATTCCCAGCAGGTTTTATGGGGTGAGCATGAGGAGTCCATATCCAGATAGTCAAGGGGCATGTGATATATAATAATTTTTTCTCCAAACTATTGGGGGCAACAGACCCCCCTCCCTCCCCCCCCCCAATGACACCGCCAACAATAGCCAGGAATGCTCCAATGTCTATGTTCTCTTGAACATCTAAATTACGTATTGGCATAATCATCGTTTTATTCTTTAGTTTCAACTCATGGGGTGGTAAATCAAGGATTTTGGATGAATTAAGAAATTCGTGGATCCGATTCCTCCTTCCTGATTATTCATTACAGGTGCTTAAATAACACGCCCCTTATTCCATTGTAATTTCTGAACTATCTAAATTACGCAACAGCATAATTATCGTGCAATTTCTTTAGTTCTAAGACACACTTTCGTTAGCAATACAATGTGATTTTTTTTTTTTTTTTTGTCTCTTGAATCATTTCGTTTTCTTTAGCTTTTCAGAGAATTTTTTCGTCTTGTGTAAATTTGTATGCGTCATAGATACTAAAAACGATATGACCTTTGCTGAAGGAAAAATGACGTAATTTTGCTCTTGAAATGTATATGAATATGACGTCACCAACATGATTTTTTCTTCCAAAATGTAGACTTTAAATGAATTTTCTCGAACTTGTAACCTATCTAGATCTTTTTTTTTCAGGCCAAAAATCCTAAGGTTCCAATTTTCAAAAAAAAAAATATGGTACCGTTTAAAAAAAATTATGTCGTGCATACCTACATAAATACTTACATACACAGTTGCTCGTTTAAAGAGAGTTCTTAAACAGAGCATTCCAAAGATGTGTTCTGTGTCAGCAAATAGAAAATACTGCTCAAAAATTCCAAATTTTTTATTTATTATTAAAGAGGGAACAACAGATCAGATGAGTAATTTTACTTATTTTACAGGTGCTTCTTTTTGCCGCGATTATAACTGTAACTGCAGCTCAATTTGGCTTAGGAGGTCTGCTTGGTGGCCTTGGAGGAGGCTATAGACCAGGCTTCGGAGGTGGCTACAGACCTGGATTCGGAGGTGGCTACAGACCTGGATTCGGAGGTGGATATGGATATAGACCTGGATTTGGAGGTGGATATGGATATAGACCTGGATTTGGAGGGGGCTACAGACCAGGATTTGGAAGATGATTTAATATTGTCTAATGGATATTCTGACTAAAAAAAACTGTATTTTCAACTGATATGACAATTTTTTTGCAATACAAAATTTATCATACAATGTTTCTCTGACGTTATCTGTACCTAATATTTGCAGCAGACATTTTCGGGTTCATATATTTTTCATCATACAACATACTTAATGTACAAATATCTGGGTGAGAGATAAGCTCGTTTTGCAAAGATAAAAACAATTAAATAATAAGAAATGAATAATCAGTAAAAGAAACACAAGACAAATAAGAAAGAAAAAATAATAATAGGCATAATATTAATTACTCACCACGCCACAGCAGACATCCCATCTGATGATACAAAAGAAGGATAAAACAAAATTCCATCAGTAAAGGGATGACCATAGGGAAATCAAGACTCGAGAAAAAGACCAAAAAACAAAAAAACACATTAATCATAAAAAATAAATAAATTAGTAAAACAACTAATCAAACAGTTCGTGGTAAAGAAGTGTGGTAAGGAGCGACCCGGCTCAATAGTAAACGAAACTCTAAAAAACGGAATTTCGATGCTAAAAGATATATCAAAAGAATCGTATTTTTATGCTAATTTTAAATATATAAGTTTCATCAAATTTATTCTTTGTCATCAAAAGTTTCGAGCCTGAGAAAATTTGCCTTATTTTGGAAAATAGGGGGAAACACCCCCTAAAATTCATGGGATCTTAACGAAAATCACACCATCGCATTCAGCGTATCAGAGAACCCTATAGAAAAAATGTCAGGGTCCAATCTACAAAAATGTGGGATTTCGTATTTTCTTTGCCAGAAGAAGTATCACGGGTGCGTGTTTATTTATTTGTTTATCTGTTGTTGTTTTTTTGTTGTTTTTTTCCCCAGGGGTCATCGTATTGACCAAGTGGTCCTAGAGTGTTGCAAGAGGGCTCATTCTAACGGAAATGAAAAGTTCTAGTGCCCTTTTTAAGTGACCAAAAAAATGAAGGGCACCTAGGCCCCCTCCTACGCTCATTTTTTCCCCAAAGTCAACGGATCAAAATTTTGAGATATCCATATTGTTTCACATAGTCGAAAACCATAATAACTATGTCCTTGGGTATCCCTCCATGAATATGTCATGGGGGAAGAGAAATTCAATGAAAAGGGCGCAGGATTTTCTAGCATCACTATTAAAAAAAATGAAAATATAAACATGAAACAATTTTTTCAATTGAAAGTAAGGAGAAGCATTAAAACTTAAAACGAACAGAGATTATTACGCATATGAGGGGTTCTAAGAATACTTTAGCATAAAGAACGAGGTATTTAGGAGGAGATAAATACTTCGCTCTTTATGCTAAAGTATTTTTAGTAATTTCAACTATTTATTCTATGGCCCTTCTGATTCAGGGGTCATTCTTAAAGAATTGGGACAAAATTTAAGATTTAGTGTGAAGAGCGAGCTATTAACGAGGGGACAAACCCCCTCATATACATAATCAAAAATATTAGAATATAAAAGTTTATTGCGTAAGTTAATTCTTAAGTTACGTATATTTTTTACTAATAAAAACGTTCTAGTTACCTTTTTAAGTAACCAAAAAATTGGAGGGCAACAATGCCTCCATCCCCACCCCTTATTTCTCAAAATCGTCTGATCAAAACTAAGAGAAAGCCATTTAGCCAAAAAAAGAATTAATATGCAAATTCCATTTTAACAATTTATGTACGGAGAGCCAAAATCAAACATGCATTAATTCAAAAACGTTCAGAAATTAAATAGAAAAAACAAGTTTTTTTAAATGAAAGTAAGGAGCGACATTAAAAATTAAAACGAACAGAAATTACTTCGTATATGAAAGGGGCTGCTTCCTCTTCAACGCCCCGCTCTTTATGCTAAAGTTTTTTATTTTTAAAAAGAAGAGTTGAGAGAAAGAGTCAAACTTTAGCGTAAAGAGCGAGGCGTTGAGGAGGAAGCAGCCTCTTTCATATACGAAGTAATTTCTGTTCGTTTTAAGTTTTAATGTTGCTCCTTACTTTCATTTAAAATTTTTTTTTTTTTATTTAATATCTATCCAAGATGAATGAGTTTAACTTACTTTTTTGAAATACTGAACGACAAATCAAAATCAAAAGCAGACTCATATTTGTTCCATGCAGCAACCATACTATTTGTTAGAGAAAAACAGAGCCTCTCTGAAATTATCAATGGCTGGTGTAGTTTGCGTACATTTAGAGTTAGATGTGAAGATGGCACAGCAAATGGGAGCAAATCAAAAGAAAAAAATAGCTAAGCAGTGTCAAGAGATTATGCTTAAATTTAAATTAAAACGAATAAGAAGTAACTGCCAGTTCAACGGGAAAAATATTCAATAAACAATATAAACTCTTTATATAATATCGACCCGAGACATCTCTGTACTTGACACAAAAAACTTAGTAATAGACACAGGATTCATTATCTTGTACCTTTGTTCTCAAATTGACTAAGCAAAGTTAAAATGTCGCATATCATTTCTTGAATTGAAAACTACAGTATATATTTATATATATCTATATATATAAAAATAAGTTGTTTGTCTGTTGACTGACGTCATGTTTGTGTGTCGACCGACGTCATGTTTGTCGACTGACGTCATTATAAGGATCGAGCTGTATGTCGTCATTAAGTTGTTTGTTGACTGACATCATGTTTGTTATGACGAGGCTTAGTATATGACGTCATTATAAGTATATAAGAAGACCGTATTGTATTGTATTGAATCAGATCAACGACGCTTCTTGAATAAGAAGACCGCTTCTTGAATATTCAAAGAGAAATTTTTAATTTTAAAATGACAGAAGAACCTTCAATGGCAACAGCCGAGGAAGCTGCTCATAGAGTCTATGCCAAAACGCTTGCGGCTAATAGACTAAATATGAAAAGAAAGCGTGCCGAGGAATCACAACAACAGCGTGAAAACAGGCTTGCGGCTGATAGAGAAAGTAAGAAAAGAAAGCGTGCCGAGGAACCACAACAACAGCGTGAAAAGAGGCTTGCCTTTCAAAGAGAAATCAAACAGTTCGCGGTAACGAACTGTAGTAAGGAGCGACCCGGCTCAATAGTGAACAAAACTCTAAAAAACGGAATTTTGATGCTAAAATATACATCAAAAGAATCAGATTTTTATGCTGATTTTAAATATATAAGTTTAATCAAATTTAGTCGTTGTCATCAAAAGTTACGAGCCTGAAAAAATTTACCTTATTTTAGAAAATAAGGAAAAACACCCCCTAAAAGTCACAGAAACTTAACGAAAATTACCAGACGCATTCGGCGTATCAGAGAACCCTATAGCAAAATTTTCAAGCTCCTATCTACAAAAATGTGGAATTTCTTATTTTTTGCCAGAAGACAAATCACGGGTGCGTGTTTATTTTTATTTATTTTTTCTTTTCCCTGGGGGTCATCGTATCAACCAAGTGGTCCTAGAATGTCGCAAGAGGGCTCATTCTAACGGAAATGAAAAGTTCTAGTGCCCTTTTTAAGAGACCGTAAAATTGGAGGGCATCTAAGCCCCCTCCCACGCTCATTTTTTCTCCAAAGTCGACAAATCAAAATTTTGAGATAGCTATTTTGTTCCGCATAGTCAAAAACCTTAATAACTATGTCTTTGGGAATGACTTACTCCCACACAGTCCCTGGGGGAGGGGCTGCAAGTTACAAACTTCGACCAGTGTTTACACATAATAATGGTAATTGGGAGGTGTACAGTTGTTTTCAGGGGATTTTTTTTTTTTGGTTTCGGGGGCGGGGTTTAGGGGAGGGGGCTATGTGGGAGGATCTTTCCTTGGAGAAATATGTTATGAGGGAACAGAAATTCAATGAAAAGGGCGCAGGATTTTCTAAAATTACTAAAAAAAAAAACAATAAAAAAATAAACATGGAAAAGTTGTTTTTTTTCAATTGAAAGAAAAGAGTAGCATTGAAACTTAAAACGAACAGAGATTATTACGCATATGAGGGGCTCTAAAAATACTTTAGGATAAAGAGCAAGGTATTTAGGGGGAGATAAATACCTCGCTCTTTATGCTATAATATTTTTAGTAATTTCAACTATTTATTCTACGGCCTTTCTGATTCAGGGGTCATTCTTAAAGAATTGGGACAAAACTTACGATTTAGTGTAAAGAACGAGGTATTAACGAGGGTACAAACCCCCTCATATACATAATAAAAATTAAAGAATATAAAAGTTTGTTACGTAAGTAAATTCTAAAGTTACGTATATTTTTGCTAATAAAAAAAATTCGTTAAAAATTTAAATTAATAGTTGCCTTCCCCAAGGCAAAGGAGGCCTAAACTAGGCCTCCTTCCCCATCCCTTATTTCTCAAAATCGTCTGATCAAAACTAAGAGAAAGCCATTTAGCCAAAAAAGGAATTAATATGCAAATTTCATTTTAATAATTTACGTGTGGGGAGTCAAAATCAAACTTGCATTAATTCAAAAACGTTCAGAAATTACATAAAAAAAAACTAGTTTTTTTAACTGAAAGTAAGGTGCGACATTAAAACTTAAAACGAACAGAAATTACTCCGTATATGAAATGGATTTTCCCCTCCGCAATCCCTCGCTCTTTACGCTAAAGTTTGACTCTTTGCCACAATTCTGCTTTTTAAAACAATTGAAAGCTTTAGCGTAAAGAGCGAGGGATTGCGGAGGGGAAAATCCATTTCATATACGGAGTAATTTTTGTTCGTTTTAAGTTTTAATGTCGCTCCTTACTTTCAGTTAAAAAAACTAGCTTTTTTTTATGTAATCACCAAAAGAAAGCGTGCCGAGGAATCACAAGAGCAACCTGAATATTTTCGCCCTGCATTCAGGTACAGCCCAGTCGATGATTACAGCTTGAGTAGATGTGTTCAAATCGGGACTATGTCTAAAATATATCCCTATTGCAAAGCCTTGAAATTTAATGGAGAAACAATGGGAATGTGTTGCGCCTCAGGAAAAGTTAAACTTCCTCAACTGGCTGCACCACCAGAGCCATTGAAGACTTTGCTTATTGGAACTACGTCAGAATCTAAGCGTTTTTTATCAAAGGGATTTCGTATTTTTTGCCAGAAGACGTATCACGGGTGCGTGTTTATTTGTTTGTTTATCTGTTTTTTTTTTTGTTTTTTTTTTTCCCAGGGGGTCATCGTATTGACCAAGTGGTCCTAGAGTGTTGCAAGAAGGCTCATTCTAACGGCAATGAAAAGTTCTAGTGCCCTTTTTAAGTGACCAAAAAATGAAGGGCACCTAGGCCCCCTCCTACGCTCATTTTTCCCCAAAGTCAACGGATCAAAATTTTGAGATATCCATTTTATTCCACATAGTCGAAAGCTTGACTCTTTCTCTCAACTCTACTTGGTGGATAGTAAAAGTTCCTTAAGGTGGAACAGTAAAAACTTTAGCGTAAAGAGCGGGGCGTTGATGAGGGAGCAGCCCCTTTCATATACGAAGTAATTTCTGTTCGTTTTAAGTTTTACTGTCGCTCCTTACTTGCAGTTTAAAAAACTTGCTTTTTTAAATAATCTCTTAAAAGGTGAAATCCGGAGTTTACAATAGGGCTAAACTAGATTTCACCTGTAAGATCAAAGTTCTAAAATAAAACAGTTCAAGATAGGGATGTTACCTTTTTATTGACAGTGAACAGGTATAAAATTATTTAACTGGATATTTCAAACACATATACAGTGTTCATCATCAGCAGTAAAACTCTTTACTGCTGATGATGAACACTGTATATGTGTTCGAAATATCCAGTTAAATAATTTTATATCTATTCACTGTCAATAAAAAGGTATCATCCCTATTTTGAACTGTTTTACTTTCGTCATGGAAAGGCAGTGTGGTCTTCGAAGTTATCTATATCAAAGTTCTAAAATTTACCAAAAATATTAATTTTCCGAAAATAATAACCTGAAGTTTATATAGACAGATATGTTCAAGGCATAAACCATCACATGTCAAATAAACAGAAAAATTAGTGCACTTTGCAATAATTATGATTAAAAGAGGTAAAATCTGAAAGAAACAAACATGAATCATGTTTCATAACAGATAGATAGATAGATTTCGTGATTAAACCAAAAACAGGTATTTCACAGAAAAAAGAAAGAAAAAAAGACGTACACACTACAAAAAAAAAGAAAAAATAATACACACAGTCGAAAACAAAACATAAACACTAACTAAAAGTCAAGTCTCTTCGTGCGGGATAAAAATCTGTTGACAATAGTCCGAACTCTATTATTTCTAATTATCAGCTATAAAGGAAACGACACATTTATCTCATATTCCCTTAATTCGAACTCCATTACTATACGTGCTCTACAATAATAGGGCAATCAAATAGAAGATGACTACATGTTTCCATTAGACCGCACAAGCACAATGGGGGGTCTGCTTTCCCAATCCTATAGATAAGGTCATCTTTATTTTCAAAAAAAGTTAGCCGGCCATGTGCTAACAGAATTTTTAAACTCATCAAACCATTTTGCATACAAAAACTCATTTAAAGATTTTCGGTCTGTATGAAAGGGCTGAGATGCACTAAAGTCATTAAAGGAAGGACCAAAAAAATTTGTAATAATTTGGCCGGTATAATGGCTATGATGTGCCGAATAGCTCATTCCATTCATGGTAGGATTCAAAACCCTCGGCCAATTTCGAGGTCGACCGTTTTTTCTGTATACTTAATTCCAATGCTCTGAAATTCATTGGAACCACTCCTGCAAGAGCGGTTACCACCTGCGCTTGCGCTGTGTTAAATGATTTAGAAATTAAGATCATAGAAGATTTTTGCGCCGACCGTAGCATTCGCTGAATGTTTTTTTTTTTTTCTAAATGCAGATTGCAGAGATCCAAATAGCACATGCGTATAAAATATGGCTTTCGATTGCTGATTTATAGAGCATCCTCAATGCATGCGGATCCAGCTTCAAAGTACTCTTGACAACCATTAAAAGACGAGCAGAATATTTTTTTTGCAGAGTAAATTTTATGTCTAACATGGTCAGTCCATAATAATTTTCTAATCAAATATTTAACCTTATTTTTAATAAGTATCTCAATTCCATGATAAATAAGCTTTACAATCGGAAGCTAATGTTTCCTTGAGAATAAAATTACTTCTGTCTTGGATTTGTCAAACACAAGCTTATTATCTACTGACCAAATCTTGAAAAACAAAATTACCCTTGATGACAAGGATTCTAAAGTTGCTATTTTATTTCATGTGATAATCGCACAAACATCATCAGCATATGCCTGAATTTTTATGGCACTTGGTACTTACCAAGTGACATATAGCGATCGTAATTTCTGTTGGTCTGTCGGTCCCGGTTTAGCTAGTTTAGGCACTTCCAGATAAGCTAGGACGATGAACCTTGGCAGACGTATTATAAACCAGACCAAATTACGTTAGAAACAGTCGTTTCCTCGATTCGACTATCTGGCGGGAGTTCGGGGACGGTTAATTCGGAAAAATTAGAAAAAAGGAGGTATTTTTAACTTACGAGCGGGTGATTAGTTCTTAATGAAATTTGATATTTTGAAGGACCTCGTGTCTCAAAGTTCTTATTTTGTATCCCAACCGGATCCAGTATTATTGGGGGAGTTGGAGGGGGGAACCGGAAATCTTGGAAAACACTTTCAGTGTAGAGATCGGGATGAAACTCGGTGGGAAGAGTAAGCAAATGTCTTAGATACGTTATTGACATAACCTGACCGGATCCAGTCTCTTTGAGGGAGTTGTGGGAGTTTGCTAGTTTGGGCACTTCCAGATAAGCTAGGACAATGAAAGTTGGCATACTTATCAGGCATCAGACAAGATTAAATTAGAAATAGTCTCTTTCCTTATTCGACCATCTGAGGGGGGGGAGTGAGTGAACAAGATGGTTGAGAGGAATTTTATTTACCGATAAAATAACTGATTGTTTCTGTTAAGTATAGCTTGTGGTCTAAGGTTATGATTCTCGCTTAGCGTGCGAGAGGTCTCAGGTTTGAATCCCAGACCACCCCAATTTTTACATGAAGAAGATCCAAAACTAGATACGTGATCAATATAGCCATCGCTGAAAGTTGGCAGGCGTATCAGGGACTCGACTAGATTAAATTAGAAATAGTTGCTTCCCTGATTTGACCATATGGGAGAGGGGGGAGGAGAAGAACGGTTAATTCCGAAAATTAGAAAAAATGAGGTATTTCTAACTTACGAACGGGTTATCAGATCCTTATTAAATTTGACGTTTGAAGGACCTCGTGTCTCAGAGCTCTTATTTTAAATCCCGACAGGATCCGGTGACGTTGGGGGAAGTTGGAGGGTGAAACCGAAAATATTGGAAAACACTTAGAGTGGAGAGATCGTAATGAAACTTGCTGGGAAGAAGCTCTTAGCTCTTCTGACCATGTCACAAGTGCCATATGAGCTTTTCGTTCTTGTTACATTAGGAGCATTTACTTCTAGAAGCCCATTTATATTAACCGACCATAACAAGGGGAATAATATTCCTCCTTGAGGACATGATCGCTCTAAAATGCACGAAGATTCAACCTTATACGTAACAACTCGATCTGAAAAGTAAGTATAAATTTAATTTAAAAGCCTATCAGGGCATGATTTAGTCTTTAGCTTTTTCAGTATTCCAGGAGGTCACGCGGCATCAAATGCGCCTTTTATATTAAAATAAAATATGCATAAAGTGAAGATTTTTTTCGGCATGTTTTCCTCCACACTGGTAACAATACTATCAATTAAATCAATAGCACTTTTCCCACTACGGAAGCCAAACTGCAATGGCGAAAGCCAACTATTTTTAGTGCTAATCGCAATTATTCTATTCGCAATGGCAAGCTCGTATATTTTGCCAAGGTTTAAGAGTAGGCTAATCGGACGATACGAAGCTGGATTGCCGTCATTCTTTTTACCATTTTTTTTTTTTAAAAACATTATATTTGCATTTTTCCAACTTTTCAGGAAATATGAAATTTTTAAGCAACTATTCACTAACTTTACCAAACTATGAGGAAGGAAATTTACGTTTTTAATTAGTATTAAATTTAGAATTCCATCTGGGCCTGAGGCCTTCGATGGCTTTGAACCTTTAATCATTTCTTTTAATTCATTCAAGGAGACTTCGGTAACACCTGAAGTACTTAAAAACATCTGTAAGTTCTGCTCTAACTTCACCATGGTATTTACTACGAGTTGAATGATCATTCTTTAAAACCTACTATTTAACAACACCTCCCCAGCTTCCGTCACGGAGTTAGTCTTACTGCCGTCATCTTTTGCTACGTGTAGTGGCTGAACAATGGCATTATTTTCACAAATTTTATGGATTGTAATCCATGGATCCAAATTCGGTTTATCTGTATATAATTGATTCCAGTCACTTTTTCTTAGCATTTAAAATACCCAGTTTATATTTCTTTTTTGCATTCCTCGTTTTCGAGAGAATTGCAGGACTTAAATATCCGTAACAATCGTCTATACCCTTTTCTAAGGTCCGACAATTCTGAAGTCCGACACCGTAAATACTATTTGGGAGAGGCATGACTCACTGGAGTTTATTCATTGGTAGCTTTTTGTATTACTACTACTACTACTACTACTACTACTAATAACTCACTGCAGCACCAAGCCGCCTGAGGCCAACACAGCTACGCACGCTCCTCCAACCTAATCTATTTAAAGCCTCCCTCTTTACACCCTCCCAGGAAGTTGCCATTTCCTTTAAATCTTTATTTATAACATCCTCCCAACCCAGACAAGGACGACCTGCTTTCCGTGTATCCCCAGACAGTTGGCCAAAAAGGACAATCTTCGGTAATCTGTCATCCTTGATTCGTAGAACGTAAGGCTGTTAAAGCATCTACAGCTTTATCTATTTCTTCAGCATCCGTAGTAGGGAGGGAATATAATCTATCTATTTAATTTAAAATAACCTCGCTAAAAACATTCCAGTTAGTTTTTCTGTAATTATACCCCGTTCAGTCGGCTTGATTTTGTACCCATGTTGAAAAATGTCAAAAGTGTGTTTAATTAATTAAAATTATAAATTTGCAACCGGAACCCCTGGCGATAATCCCCAGACCTTATATGAGGGGGTCACTATCCAAAAGAAAATTTTGAGCGTGTTGTAATGGAAGCAGTTGACATGGGCTAAGGTGAATCTAAGTCCAAATGACATATGTGGTTGGTATTGGTGTAGCACATGGTTACCGCTTGAGCAACGGTCTAACCATTCACGGCCTTAAGCATCCGTAGTGATCAGATAAGGATTGGGGGGGGGGGGGGGGTAATTTGTCACTTCCCAGCTGTCAACAAATTTTAATAAATTTAAACAAACTGCTGTGACATTTGGGCTAGAATGTGAAAATTCATAAGTTGGCATATCTGGGTTATTTAGTACAAATAATTTTTTGCCAGAAGACAGATCACGGATGTGTGTTTATTTGTTTTTTCCCCATGGGTGATCGTATCGACCCGGTGGTCCTAGAGTGTCCCGGGAGGGCTCGTTCTAACTGAAATTAAAAGCTCTAGTGTCTTTTTTAAGTGACTAAAAATTGGAGGGCACCTAGGCCCCCTCCCACGCACATTTTTCCCCGAAGTCATTGGATCAAAATTTCGAGATATCCATTCAGTTCAGCTTAGTCAAAAATATAATAGCTATGTCTTTGGAGAAGACTTAATACCCCACAGTCCCCGGGGGAGGAGCTAAAAGTTACAAACTGTGACCATTGTTTACATATAGTAATGGTTATTATGACGTGTACAGACGTTTTCAGGGGGACTTTGTCACGTTGGAGTGGGGTGGGGAGGGGTCAGGGGTTACATGGGAGGATCTTTCCATGGAGGAATTTTTCATGAAGGAAGAAAATATCCATGAAGGAGGCGCAGGATTTTTTAGCATTATTTTTAAGAAATGAGAAAAAAATTCAACTGGAAGTAATGAGCAGCATTGAAACTTGAAACAAACATAAAATATTAAGTATATAAAGGGGTTCACCTCCTCCAAAATACCTTGCTCTTTACGCTAAAGTATTTTTAGTAATTTCAACTATTTATTCTACGGCATTTGTGATTCAGGGGTCATTCTCAAACATTTGAGACACAATTCAAGCTTTAGTGTAACGACCGAGGTATTGACGAGGGGGCGAACCCCCTCATATACGTAATAAAAATACGCAAATATAGAAGTTTGTTATGTAAGTGAATTTGTAAGGTACGTATGCTTATTACTAACAAAAATGTTCGTAAAAAAAATTAAATAAATCTAGTTGCATTTTTAAGTTATCAAAAATTGGAGAACAACCAGGCCTCCTCCCCCACCCCTTTTTTATCAAAATCGTCTGATCAAAACTATGAGAAAGCCATTTAGCAAAAAAAAAATTAAAATGCAAAATCAATATATGCATTAATTCAAAAACGTTCAGAAATTAAATAATAAAAAAACTTATTTTTTTAACTGCAAGTAAGGAGCGATAATAAAACTTAGAACGAAACGAAAATTATTCCGTATATGAAAGGAGTTGTCCCCTCCTCAACGTCTCGCTCTTTACGCTAATGTTTTTACGTAAAGAGCGGAGCGTTGAGGAGGGAACAACCCCTTTCATATACGGAATAATTTCTGTTTGTCTTAAGTTTTAATGTCGCTCCTTACTTGCAGTTCTGCGTTCATGATACAATCAATATATTTATTTTTGATTTTTGGGTTATTTCTCTGGCTGTTGGGCAATTTGTGTAATCGTACGATAGATGTGGCTCACAATTAAGCTGTTGCTTGTTACACAAACGGCAACATGGGTGACTACTGAAGGATTTAGCACATTCATTGTAGCCATTATTGCCCATAAACCAAGAGCAGGTTAAATCACCCTTACCCTCAGACTTCTTATGGCCAAAAAGACAACAATTGGTGCATCATATAAGGTTAATGTAATCCTTGCAGTGTAAGTGCAAAAATCCAAAATTGAGGCCTCCTCTTTTTAAAATTTCTCTTCTGATTTTTAGGCTCATTTCTAATATGACACTGCAACTTTTTCCTTTTTCAATAATAGTCACCACTTCCAAGGTTTCTTCGGCAATAACAAGTTTTTTTATATCTGGATTACTGTGTTCTATAAATTCTTTGCACTCTGATTTATTTTTCATTATAGGAGCACCGTTCACAAGCGTTCTTGGCGGGCGTTTTTTATAATTCCCTCGAAGTATATTTTAGTGCTAGTGAATTTTTGTTGAAAGCACAAGAAGCATTGTTTCAGTTTTGTTTTGAATTAAATTCAACAATGATTTTGCCTTCTCGCCCATGTTTGATATTTTTAGCAGAAAATTTGGTGGAATCTTCTCTGATTATTTTATTAATGTTTTGCACTATTTTTGCCGGAGGTTCTCTTTTTTTTTATGATCTTTCGCTTCATTACTGCTAGGATCAAAAATAATACCAAAGGTTTCAGGACCTTCAACAACACTAGAGTACGATTTATAATTTTCAAGAGAGGGTGGAACCATTATATTTATTTTCCGATTTTTTGTGTAATTTGATTATATTTTGAAGAGTATCGTTCTCTTTGCGCAGAAGTTTTGCATTTTCTTCTAAAAGCTGATGATATAAAATTTGAATTCGCCCAAAAATATTGAATGCATAATTCCTACCTCCTGGGATTTTCTTTACCTTGGCAAGAATTCCTTTTAAGGCACCGATTAGAGTACTAAAACTCGTTGCGTCTTCTGTGCTTAACTGCAAAAGAGTCTCATCAGCAGCTTGATTATTGGAAAATTCTTCCATTGTAAGAATCAGAATAAAACACTAGCAGAATCCTTTCATGGCAAGGGATATAGTAATTCACTGGAGCAGAGGCGCCATTCGGGCCAAATCTTGGGGTGGGCATGGGGCTTTTGACATAACTTGAGACTCTTATTATGAATCTAACCTACTTTCAAAGTTTACAATGATCAATAGCAAATAGCGTAATTACCCCAAGGGTCGTCAGGTAATTACGCTCTTTTGGCTAATAGGCGTGCAGTTAGTTCAAATCATTTGAACAGAATGGATTATGTAGGACATAATGGATAATTATGGCTGAAAAAAGGCCATTTCACCAACCAATGTGAATCATACACAATATTATCCTAACCGGGTAGTTGTTCACAGTTCAAAGGCTAGAACCGAACCCTCATTTCGTAATAGCAATTGAGTAAAATTGAAACTGTTTGAATATCTTATTTATTTATGACCTAGGAAGAAAGATAATTATACGTCATAATCCGTTTCACAATTAAAGTGCAGTATCAAGGGATTAAACAGTTTTTACAATAAAAACAAGTTTATTAAAACAGTTTTTAATAGTAATAATTTATTAAAAACTTAATAATAAAATTAAAACAGTTGTTGGCCCCTTAATCCATTTAGATCTATTCATCTCTAAAATACCTATTTTTTAAGCTTTATTTGTTTCAGAATTATGACATTTTACGGCGTCTCCTCATTTTCACCAGTGTTGCTACGTTGAACCGCAAAAATAAATGAGTGAAGTTAGTCATATAAATGTGTGAGCAATTTTCAATCATCCTTCGTTTTTACCCTTTTTTTTGTTGGCTACATAAATTTGTGAGCAATTGTCATCCGTAAAGACGTCAATGTCATCCGAACGTTCCATTGCAAAAGAAAAAAGTAAGACAAGTAAAACGAATTTCGTATGGAAAGCCTAGCGAACTCCCCGCGACTAAAAGTTTTCTTTGAAAGCTCATCCCCAGAAAATACTCTCCAAACTGAAATATTTTCCCTGTAGACAATACCCCCCACAGAAAATAGCCTTGCTGAAAAACGCTTGTATACTTCCCAATAACAAATACTATATGTACACAATGGGTAAATTTTATAACTCGCAGCCCTTTCCAAGGGCTGGGGGGGGGTCAAGTCATCCCCCAAGGCGAAGCTACTTTACCTTTCAACTCTGCTAAACCATATAGCTATCCCAAAATTTTGATCCATCAATTTTGGGGTGAAAGGGTGTGGGAGGGAGCCTAGTGGCCCTCCAATCTTGTTGGTCACTTAAAAAGGTTACTAGGGATTTTAATATCATTTGAAATGAGCCCTCATCCGATCTTTTAAGACCATTGGTTTGGTTCGGTCACCCCTGAGGAGAAAAAAAATAAACACACATCCGTGATATTTCTTCGGGAAAATAAAATACATTTTCGATATTCTTGCAGATGGGAGATTGAACCCTCTACGCTAAGGTTCTCTGATACACTTAATATGATGGTAGAATCTTCAATAAGATTCCACAACTTTGGAGGGATGTCCTCTTTTTTTGAAAATAAGGCAAACACTATCAGACTCATAATTTTTTATGGATAGCATTAAACTAAATGATTCTTATACATTTGTAATCGGGATAAAAAAAAGAACAATCTGATGTATTTCTTGTTATAGAAGTTTTTTTAGCCTCGGTTACTATTGGGTCGAGTTGCTCCTTACTTACAGTTCGTTAAAATGAACTGTCTGAAAAAGTGAAAAGATTTTTCTTAACTAATCAAAACGACTTTGTAAATGAAAAATGAACAAGAATTAATTTTAAAAATTGTCTTCGCTATAGTAGTTTTCCAAAGAAAAGTAAAAAGCCCCGTAGTGTTCCAAGGTAAGCAGAAATATAAATCAAATAGTTTTCAAGTGTAAGACTACCATATATTGCTAATAATAAATAAATGTAACTCAACCGACAAGATATTATAATAAATAACCAAATCAACCACAAAAGGAGGTTGAAAATAAAAACTATTTTCAGTAAAGTGAAAAATTACGTTTTAGTCTTTAGGAGGCACGGGGGCCGCTAGCCTTATCCAGTAAAGTTATCAGTAAAGTGAAAAATTACGTTTTAGTCTTTAGGAGGCACGGGGGCCGCTAGCCTTATCCTATTTATGGTAATTTTTCAACTTTAAACTTGAAAAATTATATATCTGCTCATCTTTGGTCTCCATGCACCTCTGTAATCTTCTTTAAAAGCTTATTTTGTGAAAAAGGCTTTTTAAATGAATTAAAATAAAGAGCTAAGCGAGTTAACAATACATAGCCTCGTTTATTGACTTGTTTTATTGCATCTTCGTTGCAAGATATCTTTCCTGTATACTTTCCACTGCCCAGTTCATCCAATCAATAATCCTTTTAAATATTGCAATCCTCCCAATGCGACAGATGCTAGACCTTTTGTAAAATGTTACCCCTTAATCCTTTTTTAGGGTAGGTTGCAATCTTCCCAATGCGAAACATGCTTGACCTTTTGTAAAATGTTTTTCCCTTAATGCCTTTTATGGGAAGATCGCACTCTTCCCAATGCGACACATGCTAGACTTTTTGTAAAGTCACCCCCTAATCCGTTTTTGAGAAGGTCACAATCTTCCCAATATGACACATATTTGACCTTTTGTAAAAAGTTACCCCTTAATCACTGTTTTTGGAAGTTCACAATCTTCCAAATGCGATACATTCTTGGTCTTTTTTAAAAAGTTACCCTTTAATCCCTTTTTAGGGACGGTAGTAATCTTACCAATGAGACACATGCTTGACCTTTTGTAAAAAGTTACCCCTTAATCCCTATTTTGGAAAGTTCTCAATCTTCCCAATGCGATACATGCGTGACTTTTTGTAAAAAGCTACCCCTTAATCCCTATTTTGGAAGGTTTGCAATCTTCCCAATGCGATACATGCTTGACCTTCTGTACAAAGTTGTCCCTTAATCCCTTTTTTGGAAGGTCACAATCTTTCCAATGCGACATATGCCTTATCTTTTGGAAAAATTTGCCCCTCCATCCCTATTTTGGAAAGTTCGCAATTTTCCCCATTTGATACCTGCTTCACCTTTTGTAAAAAGTTACTCCATAACCGCTTTTTAGGGAAGGTCACAATCTTCCCAATGCGACACAAGCTTTATCTTTTGTAGAAAGTTACCCCTTAATCCCAGTTTAAGAAAGCTTGCAATCTTCCCCATTTGATACCTGCTTGACCTTTTGTAAAAAGATACCCCTTAACCACTTTTTAGGGAAGGTCGCAATCTTCCCAATGCCACACATGCTTGACCGTTTTTACAAACTTACCAAACTTACGTTTTGACTTATTTTGGGAAATTCGCAATCTTCCCAACGCAACACATATTTGACCTTTTGTAAAAAGTTACCCCTTAACCCCTATTTAGGGGTGGTAGCACTATTCCCAATGCAACACATGCTTTACCGTTTTTACAAACTTACCCCTTAATCCCTATTTTGGGAAGTTCGTAATCTTCCCAATGCAACACATGCTTGACCTTTTGTAAAAAGTTACCCCTTAACCCCTTTTGAGGGAAGGTAGCAGTCTGCCCAATGCAACACATGCTTGACAGTTTTTACAAACTTACCCCTTAATCGTTATTTTGGGAAGATCGCGATTTTCTCAATGCGATACATGCTTGACCTTTTGTAAAAAATTACCTTTTAACCACTTTTTAGGGAAGGCAGCAATCTTCCCAATACATCACAAGCTTGACCGCTTTTACAAACTTATCCCTTAATCAAAAGACAGCCGACAAAAGACAGCCCTTCGTTTGATGGTCATCTTTGCTTACACTGCAACCCTTCGTTTGATGGTCATCTTTGCTTACACCGCATGCATGCGGCCTGCGCTGCAATTGATGCAGACAAAGTCCTTGCTCTGCAAAAACCCTCGGGACGTTTCTTTCTTTTTACCTGTGAGAAGTGCTTAAACCAGAGTAATATAACCAGCTCTAAAGTTCTCAGTAATAATGTATCTGTTCAACGCAGTAGCTTTCTTACTATTCAAACAACACAAACCAACCTAGAGTATTCTCAGTCTCCGCATACAGATGAAGAGGGTCTTACAACAGATCATATTCCTGAACGACGTGTATGCAAATTTCACATAAGGCGAGGCTGTAGAAAGGCGGAGAATTGCACATTTCTGCATATTTGCTTGGATTATTTCAAAGGCATCTGTCGTGATGACTGTTGTATTCTGCTTCACAGATCTCTGTGTAAAAAATTTGCTCATGGCCTCTGTTTCATGAACTGTTGTCCTAATGTGCATCTCACTTCCCCCAGAAGGACAAAGCTACGTTCCAATACTGAATTGCGAAGTTCAAAAAACGGGGAGCAAAAAATTCCACCTCTGTTAAAACATGGTTGCCAAAGACAACAATTTACAGTCCCACTTATGAGCTTGAAGCTCAAACCACCTGTCTTAAATCAGCCAATGCAGATCTCCCCCCCCCCTCATACCAACCACTCCTCGTGAAAACTTGGAGAAACTGGCAAGAACCAACATCTGCCAGCCTTCCGACAATATATCCGGTACTAACAACCAACCAGTTTGGAATTTCAAAGAAATCAAAGATTCACCCACGTTCAAAGAAATCAAAGAAATCAAAGATTCAAACCATGTCTTCCGAGTATCCCAACTTGGAACCGATTCAATGTGCTGGCAAGGAGATTCGAGACCGCAGTGTAAAGCCCTTCTTTCATCCCTATATGTTTCCGAAAATACTATTATCAAATGTCCGGTCACTTATGAACAAATTAGAAGAGGTTGAACTTTGCTTGAAGAATGAACTGGTTTATATTGCTTGTATCTATGAATTATGGTCCGCGACTGAAGATGTTGTAGCATTTGAAGGACATGATACCTATTTCAAACCTAGAATGACACCCAATGATATTTCAGTAACACATGGTGGTGCTTTTGGTATTATTTGTCGATCGTCTATAAGAAATCGAGTTCTCACTTTCAGTAATATACCAAATAAGCATGGTTTTGAATTATTATGGTTGTGGTGCAGGCCTAAGAAGCTTCCCAGGGAGTGGCATCACTGGTGATACGTGTTGTTTACTATCCGCCCCGTGGTTCCTATCGTAAAGACCTTGTGAATTACTTACAGAATTGCACTGACAATGTACGATCCTTGTATCCTAATGCTGGTTTTCATAATGTGTGGTGACTTTAATGATTTAGATGCCAAATGGCTAAGTAATTCACTATCACTTAAGCAGGTTTTCATTGTGCCCACAAGAGGTAACCGTATGTTGGATCTCATTTTTAGCAACTGTCGTGAATATTATAATACTCCAGTTACATTACCCCCATTAGATTTGAGTGATGACCTGTGTGTTGCTTGGACACCCAATCATTTTATCCCAAATAGACAAATAAATAGTATGGTGTACAGGCCTTTCACACCTGAACTAGTAAATCTCTACAAGAAATTGCTCACAGATCGTGATTGGCGTGATATTCTCTCATTGTCTGACGGTGACAAAATGGCAAGTTTATTCTGTAAGGAACTATTCGAAAAATACTGTGAAGTTTTCCCACAAAAAAAAAAAATATATGTAAAATCTAATGATAAACCATGGATTACTCAAGAGATTCGGAATCTGATAAAAGTGAGGAACGAATTGCATTTAACAGGGCCCGTAAAAGATTTCAAAAGAGTAAGAAATTTAATTGTATATAAAATAAGGTGTTCACGTAAGCAGTATGGGTCTAAAATAATAAGCAAAATATATAAATCCAATCCAAGGAAGTTCCTTGACTCAGTTCAGAACATTATCGGGAAA
Organism: Artemia franciscana; assembly: GCF_032884065.1. Lineage (NCBI taxonomy): Eukaryota > Metazoa > Arthropoda > Branchiopoda > Anostraca > Artemiidae > Artemia > Artemia franciscana. The sequence continues at coordinate 46,695,459 of NC_088865.1, forward strand.
AAAGTAACCAGAGTTGAAGTGAGAGATGTCAATGGTAAACCCTTGTTACCTAGTGAAATTAATGACTTTTTTTGCATCTATTTGTAAAATTCATCCGCAACTAAGAAAATTACCACCGAATGATTCAGTTTCAAATATCCCTATACTAGAGATTTGTTCAGTTGCTAAAAAGTTAAAGGCACTTGATTCTCGTAAATCTAGTTATCCTAGTGAGATACAAATTAAATTGATTATAGAGTGTGCTGATCTTTTATCTACTCCTTTAACAGCAATTTTTAACCAGTGTTTTATTGATGGTGTTTTCCCATGTATTTTTAAACAGGCGTATGTAACGCCAGTCCCCAAATGCAAGGCACCTACAGATATAACCGAGATGAGGCAGATTTCAAAAACTCCAGCTCTCTCAAAAGTATTTGAAAGTTTTATTTTTGTTTGTTTGTTTGAGGACATAAATGATAATATTGATCCCCAACAATTTGGACTTAGACCCGGGCATAGTACTGTTCATTATTTGGTTGTATTGTTGGATACTATCCTTGAGCACTTAGAAAATAATGGGGCCTATGTTGATGCATTATTTGCAGACATAGTTAAGGCTTTTGATAGTCTTGATCATAATGTAGTTGTGGAAGAAGCAAAGGCTATGGGTGCCCGTCCATTTGTTGTACGAATGCTCGTTAGTTTTCTTTTTGAAAGATCTCAGTGTGTACAACTTCCTGATCATGAGCCATCTGAATTTGTAAATATTTTTTGTGGTTCGGCATAAGGGACAAAACTAGGCCCGCTTTCTTTTCTTATTGTTTTTAACCGTATTTTAACAACAATACGTGAGCGTTTTAAATTTGCTGATGATTTAACTGTTTTATCACTGCGACTAAGCCCTCCGACTACTGAACAGTCTGACTTGATCAAAATCTATCATGATCTAAAAGCTGAATTAGGAAAGGTAAAACTGACGGTCAGTGAAACTAAGAGCTCTTATATGACATTTTCCTTCCTAAAGGGTAACAACCACTCTTCTTATAGTTCCATACTGCCAACAAAGAAAACTGTTAAAATACTTGGGATTCTTTTGGACTATGATTTAAGATGGAACTCGCACGTTGACTATCTGACTAAAAAAGGCGCCTCACTTTTACATTCATTTTCCAACCTAAATAGATTTGGTACACCAACTGAGGTTTTAAAGTCTGTATACTGCAGCTATGTTACACCTTCTCTTGAGTATGCATGTCCTGCCTGGAATCCGGGATTGACAAAAGATCAAACAGATAGACTTGAGACGATGCAAAAAAGAGCTGTAAAAATTATGCTTGGACAAAATTACTCAACTTACGAGGATGCACTGAAACAACTCAATTTGGACTCACTTGATAGTCATAGACATGGCTTAACATATAGATTTGGACTAAATTGTTTGAATTCCCCAACTCATTGTCGTCTACTACCCAACTTTGAGAGCCCCCCAACTGAAGGACCAGTTACTAGACTCCGACAAATGTCCATAGTCACTGACTTCCTCAGCCTATAGTACTGAGAGATATCGCAAATCATTTGTTCCATATTTTACCCGTCATTTTAATAATATTGACGCGACTAATATTTAGTGTTTGATTAATATGTGTTTGATCAATATAATGTTTGTTTAAATTTTCAGTAAAGTTTTTGTCATGACATGCTAATGCTAGCTCCGGCTATTGTAGTGAATAAATATATTCTATTCTATTCTAATCTCTATTTTGAGACGTACGCAATCTTCCCAATGCAACACTGCAACACATGCTTGACATTTTAAAAAGTTACCCCTTAATCCCTATTTCGGAAAGTTCGCAATCTTCCCAATGCAACACATGCTTAACCTTTTGTAAAAAGTTGTCCCTTAATCCCTTTTCGGGAAGGTCACAAAATTCCCAATGCGACACATGCTTTATCTTTTGTATAAAGTTACCCCTTAATCCCTGTTTTGGAAAGTTTGCAATCTCCCCCATTTGTTACCTGCTTGATCTTTTGTAAAAAGATACTCCTTAAACACTTTTTAGGGAGGTCGCAATCTTCCCAATGCAACACATACTTGACGTAAATTGTGGAGAATAGGTGAGGGGGTCCTTACGCTTCCCTTTTTCCTGGATGATTTCAGTAACTTGCTTCAAGCATGGGGGAGACTAGAATACTAAATCCTTTGTTGAACTACATATCAGGTTCAGTGACTAGCGGGATAAAGAAGGAAGTATTTTTGAAACGAGCTGTGGAGTTTTTTGATAGAGATTTAATCTTAAAGGCCAAAGAATTGTTGACTAAGGAGGCCAAAACTGGTGATCGATGTACGAAATGCGTCCAAGATGAGGACAATTTAATGGATAGTGCTAAGCTATTTGCAAGATGCGCTAAAGAAAGAATAGAACTTCCCAAGTTCGTTATATTTGATCCTCAAGAAGTACCGGCCAGTGGAGCAGAAGTAGGTGCATGTGTCATATCGACAGTGAATGAAATGCGACGGCAGTTCTCGGGTTTTCTCGAGCGCTACAACCAAGTCCCAATCCCGTGGCCTCCCGGCAAATCTCTAAGTGACGGAAACTAACTCAATCCTGCACCAGACAGACTTTCTCCACTACCCTATTCCATAGCTCTGAAGAACCCCCCCCCCACTACCACGCCAGAGGAACGAAAACAATTTTTGATGAGTATGTGTGGAGAAGACCTGTCAGTCGATGATTTTGAATTGAAAAGAAGTCGATCTGAACGGCGGCTTCTAGTTAAAACGAAGTTCAAGGCAAACAGCATTGCCTCTTCCATCAACTAGAAGTCGCAAAGTGCAAAAGCTAGGGTGAAATCCCCGGTTTTTATAGGCGTGATAAAAAGATCCGACTACATAGGATGCCGATCAGGTAAAAAACTGCGTTTCAGGTTGCGAAAAGGCAGAGCAGTGTGGTAGAAGTCGAACCTATAAGTTGTACTTTTCTTCCCGTTATCAGCTAGGTCTGGGCATGAAAAGTCCACCAAAACTAGAGTTTGAACGTTTTACGACTGAAGAATTTGTGTACCTTCCAAAACGATGCTATAACTGCCAGAAATTTGGTCACGTTTCAGCGGCGTGTTCCACTCCCCAGGTGTGTCCCCGTTGCAGTGTCCTAGGCCATACGTCAAATGCTACTACCCCCTGCACGAATCCAATTGGCTGTGCAGCATGTAAATTGACAAAATATACCTGTCAGTCATTTTAATGTCCTAAGATGAAAAAGCAAATTGGAAAGCAAAAACGCTCCGATGAATGAACAGCATGTAAGTACTAAGATCGTGTCGTGGAAAATGAACAGAAGTGTGTCTCACAGAATCCCCTTAATTGAAGAATTATGTCGGCGAGGCAATATTCTATGCATCCAAGAACATCTGCTGACAAGTGATAGTCTCAGCCTGCTCAAGTTTTCAGACAATCATACATTTTATTTTGTCCCAACAAAGTCTCGTCAACGTGGAAGACCCTCTGGTGGACTAGCGATCTTATGTAGCTCTACAGTTGATTCCGAGAGTCTTCATACAGCTGAAAACTTTATGGTTATAAGAGCTGGGAATCTTGTGATCGTCAATGTCTACCTCCCCACAGACTACAGCGACAAAGAATCAGATAACCGATTTTCAAAGGCAGTGCGTGCTCTCGCAAAGTGCCTCAAGACCATTATGTTTTCCAAAATTGAATGCGTTATAATCAGAGATTACAACAGTGATCTAGCCAACGACTCGTCTCCTCGGTCCCAGTTGATCCTAAGCATATTGGAAAACCAGTATCGTGTGCTTCCAAAAGACAATGATTTTACTTTCGTACACACTAGTGGTTCAGTCTCAAATATAGACCATGTCGCATGCACATTAAACGTGAGTGGCACAGTTTGCGTAAAGCATGTGTTAATGTGTGTATTCCTAAGGAAAAAAGTTCTTCAGAGAGGTGCGAAATAAGGGACTGGTTAAAGGCCGACTTTCCTCTTTATCAGACAGTGCTCAACAAGACGCTGCAGAAGATCAATGTACTATATAATCTCCTACAAGCCAACGTGCAAAGGAATATCCAAGAAACTAAAATACAGGTCAATACCTTTTGTGCTGAAATCACCCATGCACTACTAACCGCAGAAAAGGCTGCTATTCCCGTTAGAAAAATTCATAAACATACTGAAATCCCCGGGCTCTAAAAGAATCGAGAGCTAGTGAAAGCGTGTCAAAAAGCTAAGTTTTGGTTTTCGGTATGGAGGGAAGGCGTTCGCCCAAAATCGGATGTGTTGAATTGTCTCCGTAAACACACAAAACGTAAATTTGAGAAAGCCCTCAAGCAGCATCATACAAATGTGAAACATATATCGAGCAACTTGAATCTGTGCTATCAAATTCGAGTCTTCCAGACTTTACCGTAACTGTTTCAGATGTAACTGCAAATGTCTTTCAGTTGAAAAAGAAAAAATCGCGCGGAGTTGACGGTTTGTGTGCACTTCATCTTGTGAATGGTACTCGTCTTTTATATGAAATGTTAACATTATTGTACCAGATGATATTCGTAGTCGGTATTGTGTCCAATGTCTTCTGTAGAGGACAACTTACGCCCATCCTGAAAAAAGGGAAGCCAGCCAATATATGCTCCTCCTATCGCCCAATTACTGTGTCGCGAGTTTTATGTAAGTTTTTTGAAATGCTTATATTGCCGAATGTTAGAAACTGTTGCCAAATGCCAAACTACCAGTTTGGCTTTACGGTAGGTCTTGGTTGCGCTGATGCTCTGTTCGCCCTTGCTGCTATTTTGTCTGATTCTGAGGCAACGGGTGACCCATTAGTTATTGGTTCTTTTGATGTAAGCCGGGCGTTTGACTCGTCGGGGCATGCGCAGATCCTTTTAGAAGCGTATAAACAAGGTCTAAATCTGTGTTTTGTCAGAGTTATGCATTATATGTACAATAATCTTAGAGCGCAAATTGAAATGCCCTCATGTCCGGCTGAATCCGTTATTGTACCAGTTGGTAAGGGGGTCAGGCAAGGCTGATTTGTGTCTCCGACCTTGTATAACAATAGCGTTCTGCCGGCACAAGCCCAGGTAGCTACGTCTTGTGTTTCAAAAGGGATCGATGTTTCGTTGATGGCGTATGCTGACGACCTACTTAATTTGAACAGGTCTGCCGATCGACTATCGAAGAATTTTGATGATTTGAGTATGGAATATAATAAAATAGGTTTATCATTTAATGTGTCTAAATCGGCCGTACTATTCTTCAACGTGGGGTATTATGAGAAAGAAATTCCTTTAGGTGATGCAGCTGTTAAACCATGTGAGACCATTACCTACTTTGGTTTACCAATCGGCCGAAGCCTCTACTTGACAGCAACGTTGCTTTTACGACACGTAGAGGCGAAAATCCGGATTGCTTACAGATCAATCATTGGTAATATTGCCCATCGATTCTGCCGTAGATTTCTTGCGTCGCTGTATAATGCCATTGCCCTCCAAAATGTACTGTATATAGCACCTTTTTGGAATTATTTGTCGTCCACCAAATGTACAAAAGCAAGAGTTCTGTTTTTTCGACTCGCGAAGTTCCTTCTGAGACTTCCTCCGTGGACGAAGAACTCGTATATCGTGCGTAATTATGGAGTGTCAGATCCAACAGTTTGCATTAACCGGGCCATAGAGAATTTCCCGGAAAAGGCTAAGGGGTAAAAAGTTACCCCTTAACTCCTTTTTAGGGAAGGTGGCAAACTTCCCAATGCAAAACATGCTTGACCTTTTGTAAAAGCTGCCCCTTAATCCCTATTTTGGGAAGTTCGCAATCTTCCCAATGCGATACCTGCTTGACCTTTTGTAAAAAGTTACCCTTTAACTCCGTTTTAGGGCAGGTTGCAATCATCCCAATGCAAAGTTACCCCTTAACCCCTTTTTAGGGAAGGTGGCAATCTTCACAATGCAAAACATACTTGACCGTTCTTACAAACTTACCCCTTAACCCTTATTTTGGGAAGATTGCAATTTGCCCGATGCGACACACGCTGGACCTTTTGTAAAACATTACCCCTTAATCCCTATTTTGGGAAGTTCGTAATCTTCCCAATGCGTTACCTGTTTGACCTTTATAAAAAATACCCCTCAACCCCTTTTTTAGGGAAGGTAGCAATCTTCCAAATGCAAGACATGCTTGACCGTTTTTACAAACTTACCCCTTAATTCCCATTTTGGGAAGTTTGCAATCTTCCCAATGCGATACCTGCTTGAACTTTTGTAAAAAATTACACCTTAACCACTTTTTAGGGAAGGTAGCAATCTTCCCAATGCAAAACATACATGACCGTTCTTACAAACTTACCCCTTAATCCTTATTTTGGGAAGATCGCAATCTGCCCAATGCGACACATGCTTTACCTTTTGTAAAACGTTACCCCTTAATCCCTAGTTTGGGAAGTTCGTAATCTTCCGAATGCGTTACCTGCTCGACCTTTATAAAAAGTTACCCCTCAACTCCTTTTTAGGGAGGGTAACAATCTTCCAAATGCAACACACGCTTGACCGTTTTCACAAACTTATCCCTTAATCCCTATTTTGGGAAGATCGCAATCTGCCCAATGCGACACATGTTTGACCTTTTGTAAAATGTTATCCCTTTGTCCCTATTTTGGGAAGTTCGCTATCTTCCCAATGCGACACATGCTTGATCTTTTGTAAAAATTTATCCTTAATCCCTATTTTGGGAAGTTCGTAGTCAATCCAATGCGATAGATGCTTGAAATATTGTAAAAATGACCCCTTTATCCCTTAATTAAGGAGTAACTTTTTACAAAATGTCAAGCATGTGTCGTATTGGAAAAAAATTTTTATTATCCCAAAAAAGGGATTAAGGGGTAAGTTTGTACAAACAGTCAAGCAAGTGTCACCTTGGGAGGGTAGCGAACGTCCCAAAATAGGGGTGAAAGGGTAACGTTTTATAAAAGGTCAAGTATGTTTCGCAATGGGCGGATTGCGATCTTCCCAATATAAGGATTAAGGGGTAAGTTTGTAAGAACGGTCAAACATGTTTTGGACTGAGAAGATTGCCACCTTCCCTAAAAAGGGGTTAAAGGTTAACTTTTTACAAAAGGACAAGTCGGTATCGCATTGGGAAGATTGCGAACTTCCCAAAATAGGGATTGAGGGGTAACTTCTTACAAAAGGTCAAGCATGTGTTGCATTGGGAAGATTGCGAACTTCCCAAAAAAGGGATTAAGGGGCAACTTTTTACAAGCGGTCAAGCATGCGTCGTATTGGGAAGATTACAAACTTCCCTTAAAAGGGGTTAAGGGGTAGCTTTTTTACAAAGGTCAAGCAGATATCTCATTGGGAAGATTGTGACCTTCCCAAAATAGGGATCAAGGGGCAACTTTTACAAAAGGTCAAGCATGTTTTGCATTGGGAAGATTGCGAACTTCCCAAAATAGGGATTAAGGGGTAATTTCTTACAAAAATTCAAGCATGTGTTGCATTGGGAAGATTGCGAACTTCCCAAAAAAGGGATTAAGGGGCAACTTTTTACAAACGGTCAAGCATGTGTCGTATTGGGAAGATTACAAACTTCCCTAAAAAGGGGTTAAGGGGTAATTTTTTACAAAGGTCAAGCAGATATTGCATTGGAAAGATTGTGACCTTTCCAAAAAAGGGATTAAGGGGTAACTTTTTACAAAAGGTCAAGCATGTTTCGCATTGGGAAGACTCTGAAATTCCCAAACTTGAGATTAAGGAAAAAGTTTATGCAAACGGTCAGGCATGTATCGCATTGGGAAGATTGCAAACTTTCCAAAATAGGGATTAAGGGGTAACTATATACAAACGGTCAAACATGTGTCGTATTGGGAAGATCACGACCTTCCCTAAAATGGGGTTAAGGGGTAAGTTTTTACAAAAGGTCAAGCAGGTATGGCATTGGGAGGATTGTGACCTTCCCAAAAAAGGGATGAAGGGGTAAGTTTTTACAAAAAGTTAAGCATGTATCGCATTGGAAAGATTGCAAACTTTCCAAAATAGGGATTAAGGGGTATTTTTTTACAAAAGGCCAAGCATGTGTCGCATTGGGAAGATTGTGACCTTCCTAAAAAAGGGATTAAAGGACAACTTTTTACAAAAGGTCAAGAATGTGTCGCATTGGTAAGGTTGCGAACTTCTCAAAATAGGGATTAAGGAAAAAGTTTATGCAAAGGGTCAAGCATGTATTGCATTGGGAATATTGCAAACTTTCTAAAATAGGGATTAAGTGGTAACTTTATATAAATGGTCAAGTATGTGTCGTATTGGGAAGATTACGACCTTCCCTAAGAAGCGGTTAAGGAGTAACTATTTACAAAAGGTCATGTAGGTATCGCATGGGGAAGATTGCAAACTTTCCAAAATAGGGATTAAGGGGTAACTTTTTGCAAAAGGTCAAGCATGTTTCGCATTGGGAAGATCGCGACCTCCCCAAAAAAGGGATTAAGGGTTAACTTTTTACAAAAAGTCAAGCATGTGTCACATTGGGAAGATTGCAACCTTCCCAAAAAGGGACTAAGGGGAAACATTTTACAAAGGGTCAAGCATGTTTCGCATTGGGAAGATCGCGACCTCCCCAAAAAAGGGATTAAGCGTTAACTTTTTACAAAAGGTCAAGCATGTGTCACATTGGGAAGATTGCAACCTTCCCTAAGAAGCGGTTAAGGAGTAACTATTTACAAAAGGTCAAGTAGGTATCGCATGGGGAAGATTGCAAACTTTCCAAAATAGGGATTAAGGGGTAACTTTTTACAACAAGTCAAGCATGTATCGCATTGGGAAGATTGCGAACTTCCCAAAAAAGAATTAAGGGGTGACTTTACAAAAGGTCAAGCATATTTCGCACTGAGAAGATTGCGACCTTCCCAAAAAAAGGCTTAAGGGGCAACATTTTACAAAATGTCAAGCATGTTTCGCATTGGGAAGATCGCGACCTCCCCAAAAAAGGGACTGAGGGGAAACTTATTACAAAAGGTCAAGCATGTATCACAATGTGAGGATTTCCATCTTTAAAAGGATTAAATAAAAAAAAAGCTTTTTTAACTGCAAGTAAGAAGCGACGTTAAAACTTAAAACGAACAAAAATTATTCCGTATATGAAAGGGGTTGTTCCCTCTTCAACACTCCGCTCTTTACGCTAAAGTTTGACTCTTTGTCACAACTCTACTTTTTAAAGCAATAAAAACTTTAGCGTAAAGAGCGAGGCGTTTAGAAGGGGACAACCCCTTTCATATACGGAATAATCTCTTTTTGTTGTTTGGTTTTAATATCACTCCTTACCTGCAGTTAAAAAAACTTGTTTTTTTAAATTTAATTTCTGAACGTTTTTGAATTAATGCATGTTTTGATTTTGATCACCGCACATGAATAAATAAAACAAAATTTGCATACATTTTTTTTTTGCTAAATGGCTTTCTCATAGATTTGATCGGATGAATTGATAAGAAAAGGAGTGGGGGAGGAGGCCTAGTTGCCCTTTAAAACAGTTAAAAACTTTAGCGTAAAGAGTGGGGCGTTGATTAGGAAGCAGCCCCTTTCATATACGAAGTAATTTCTGTTCGTTTTAAGTTTTAATGTCGCACCTTACTTTCAGCTAAAAAAACTTGTTTTTTTTAAATTTAATTTCTGAACGTTTTTGAATCAATGCATGTTTTGATTTTGGCTCTCCGCAGAGGAATAATTAAGACGAAATTTGCAAGTTTTTTATTTTTTTTTGGCTAAATGGCTTTCTCATAGTTTTGACCGAATGACCTTGAGAAAAAAAGGAACGGTGGAGGAAGCCTATTTGCCCTGCGATTTTTTGGTTACTTAAAAAGGCAACTAGAACTTTTAATTTTTTACGAATGTTTTTATTAGTAAAAGATAAACGTAACTTATAAATTAGCTTACATAACGAACTTTTTTATTCTCATTTTCTTATTACATATATGAAGGGTTCACCTCCTCGTCAGTACCTCGCTCTTTAAACTAGAGATTAAATTTTGTCCCGATTCATTAAGAATGACCCCTGAATCACAAAAGCCGTAGAATAAATAGTTGAAATCACTAAAAATACTTTAGCGTAAAGAGCGAGGTATTAGGAGGAGGTGAGCCCCTCATATGCGTAATAATTTCTGTTCGTTTTAAGTTTCAATGCTGCTCCTTACTTCCAGTTGAAAAAACTTTTCATATTTATTTTTCATTTTTTTTAATAATGCTAGAAAATCCTGCGCTCCCTTCATGGAATTTTTCTTCCCCCATGAAAAATTCCTCGATATAAAGTTCCCCCAATATATCCCCCTCTTGTCAACCCCTCCCCTAACCAAAAAATCCCCCTGGAAACGTCTGTACACTTCCAAATAAGCACTACTATATGTAAGCAGTGGTCAAAGTTTGTAACTTGTAGCCCCTCCCACGGGGACTTTGGGGGAGTAAGTCGTCCCCAAAGACATAGTTATAAGGTTGAACTTTTCATATTTATTTTTTAATTTTTTTTTTAATAATGCTAGAAAATCCTGCGCTCCCTTCATGGAAATTTTCTTCCCCCATGACAAATTCCTCGATGGGAACTTCCCCCAACATATCCCCCTCTTGTCAACCCCTCCCCCAAACCAAAAAAATCCCCCTTAAAACGTCTGTACACTTCCCAATAACCATTAATATATGTAAGCACTGTTCAAATTTTGTAACTTGTAGCCCCTCCCACGGAACATTGGGGAGTAAGTCGTCCCCAAAGACATAGTTATAAGGTTTTTCGACTACGCTGAATAAAATGGCTATCTCAGAATTTCGATCCGCAGACTTTGGAAAAATAATTAGTGTGGGAGGGGGCCTAGGTGCCCTCCAGTTTTTTTTGGTCACTTAAAAAGGACACTAGAACTTTTCCTTTCCGTTAGAATGAGCCCTCTTGCAAGATACCAGGACCACTTGGTCGATACGATATCCCCTGGGAAAAACAAAAAACAAAAAAAAAACAAACAAACAAATAAACACGCATCCGTAATCTGCCTTCTGGTAAAAATACAAAATTCCACATTTTTGTAGATAGGAGCTTGAAACCTCTACAATAGGGTTCTCTGATGCGCTGAATACGATGGTGTGATTTTTGTTAAGATTCTATGATTTTTAGGAGATTTTTTCCCCTATTTTCTAAAATAAGGCAAATTTTCGCAGGCTCGTAACTTTTAATGTGTAAGACTAAACTTGATGAAACTTACATATTTAAAATCAGCATTAAAATGCGATTCTTTAGATGTAGCTATTGGTATCAAAATTCCATTTTTTTTTAGTTTTGGTTACTATTGAGCCGGGTCGTTCCTACCCGGTTCGTTACCACGAACTGTTTGAACCGTCCTCCAAGTTATGATGTGGCATTTAGAGAAGACGTGTTTATGTTAAGTTTTTGTTAATAATTGATATTAAAATAAGCAATTACTTACTGGAATGTACTTTCTGTAGCCTTTGACATGGACTACACGTAAAACAATGGTTAGCCAAAATAAAAACACATCAAATCTTTAAGGTTTTAGTTATTTACTCTCTATTACTGTCGATTGGTAAAGAAATAGCAGAGTGTAAAAGTATATGTTTCAGTACATTCCAACTCAAAACACAACGTCCCATCCAGTATTGGTATAAATAAAAAGAATGGAAATGAACTATTCTAACTTGATGGTTGGAATAGATATGATGAAGAGGGAATTGTAAATAAATTCGAGGATTTTCATCTAATATTGGTTTAAATTTACAAAATAGTGTAAAGGACAGAAGTAAAGAGCCTGATGATTCGGGAACTGATAACCGATGCAAACCACCTGATTTTAAATTTGAACCCTGTACTAGTGTAGAGCTTGTGAAACTTGTTAAATCTCTGAAATCAAATCCTGCTAGAATTGATGGATTGTCTCTTAGTGCATTCAAAGTTGTTGCTCGATATTTGCTTCCTTGTTTACTTTTATTATTAATCTGTCACTATAAACAGGAAAATTTCCAGAGCAACTAAGGATAGCAAAGGTAATACCCCTTTATAAATGTGGTTGGAAAAAAAACATCGAAAACTGGAGGCCCATATCTATTCTTCCCTTATTCTCAAAGATACTGGAGAAAGTAGTACACAGTCGTTTTTATGCTTTCTTACAAAATAATAAATTATTAAGTGAAACACAGTTTGGCTTCCGTAAGGGGCATTCTACAACGCATGCTTCGCAACATCTTGTTTACTTTGTGAATAATGTGTTTGAGAGAGGGGATATTCCAATGTCTATTTTTGTTGATGTCCGTAAAACCGTTTGATACTGTAGATTTTAAAATGTTGATTAACAGGTTGGAATCACTATGCATTCGTAGAAATTGCATGGAATAGCTTAAAAGCTACCTAACAGGGAGATCACTTAGAGTTGTAATTAATAATTTTATGTCTTCGGCGTTTTTAGTTAGGTGCGGAGTACCTCAAGTGTCAGTGCTCGGTCCATTATTATATTTGGTGTATATTGATTCCAGGCGTTTTCACCTTAAGGAAGCCTGCACTATATCGTTTGCTGATGACGCTGCTTTGAATTTATTTGGAAAAGTCTATAGACGAGAAAGTCTATGAAACGAGAAATAATGACGATATAGTAATTGAGTAAATAGGTACCCTACAGTCAGATCAGCATTTACGGTAAGATATATGAGTCCGCTTATTTGGAATAAGTTGGAGAAAGTTTTTTTAGGGGGAGGGCAAGGAAGGAGTCTGTGGAAGGTGGTACAGGGGGATTTTTGGGGGTGTTGAGTGTTTTTGTTGGGGGGAGGGGTTGAATGTTGTATTGAATATTGTGTGGGGGTTAAATGAAAGAGATTGATTTGAAGTTTTTGGTTGATTATGGTTATGTTGTTAATTGTAATGTAATATATATAATAATACTTGATACTGCCGTACGTCTACAAAACTGTAAAGTTTTTCTTCGCGCGGCAGCATTTTGTAGAAGACATGTTATGGTTTTGTATGTGAAGACAAAAAGTACCAGTTTATTCTGTCATCTATGTATCCTAAAAAAATTATTATTGTAACCTTAATCAGAAAACAATTCATTCTTCAACAGTCTTTTATATTTACTTAAAGCGTTACTTTTATATTCTCATGTAACGAACCCCATAACTTAGCCGCTCTAAAAACATGAGAAAGCCATGGCCTTGACGTAACCAAATTATTAAAATAAATTAGATTAATTGATCTTTTTTAGCCCTAGGATTTGTTTTTTACTTTCACAAAACTTCAAGGAGTAGTTGACAAGATAAACAAAAAATTATGAAGTGTAGATGATCTGTAGGCAGTTTACGTGTTTCTTTACATGAAAATATAGCTATTAGCTTATACTGAGAAGAGAGACCACTGAGAAGGTGCTACTGAGAAGAGGTAGACTTAGAGAAAAAAATGACTATGTGTTTTTTCTTGGGTATTGCACGGTAAAAGTCAAGCTTCTACTTGAAGAGTCAGATTGGATAATGTGGTTTCCTTCCTCACAATACGGTAGCCTTCATTTGGAATTAAAACAGAGCAGAAGCTAAATTAAACCAATAAAAAACTCTTTCAAAGTATCTTAAAGTACTTTATTAAAATTGAAACCGAAAAGAATAACCCATCAAGGTAACTGCTCTCTTCCTAATTCTTGACGCTAAAGTTTGACTTTTTGTTCAAATTTTTTTTCGAACGAAAACACTTTAGCTTAAACTACAATGGCAATGGGTAGAAAAAGGAAAGCTCCACTGAAATATGGAATTTTTCTGTTTGTAATAAGTTTCAATCTTGCTGATACCTTCGTTAAATAAAAAACAAGTCTTTTTAAATAGCAGGAGTGAGGTTAAAACACAAAATGAACTTATATCATAAATGAGGAGGGCTGGACCCTTCTGGACAGGTTCTATTTCTAAAATTTGACTTTTTATCCCTATTTTTTAAGAATGAAAGACCTTTGATATGGAATGAAAGTATTTTTAACCCACTTTAAATTTAGCGTAAAGAGGGAAAAGCTCCTTCATATATAGAATAATGTCTGTAGTTTCAAGTTTTGACGTCGCTCCTTACTTTCATTTAAAAAGCACTGTTTTAATTTAAAATCCGTATGTTTTAAAAATCATGTACAAGTCTATCTAAGATGTAAGGTGATTTACTGCCACAATAAACGTCCATTTAAATAGTGTAAATCAATACTTCTAAATTGATCGATTGTGCACAAGATTAGTAGCGTACAAATTTACCAAAGGGTTAATGAAACTTAAACTTAATGAATTTTATATATTTGGACTCACCCCTAGAAGAAAATTCTTTTGCTGTATAAGTTGTTCTAAAAAAAATAAAAAAAATAAAAAATAGATAAAAAGCTTTTTTAGGATTTTGGTTACAATTAGCCCTGGCTGGTCCCTACTTATAGCTCTTTACTACGAACTGTTTGTTTGTAAAAAAAAAAACAAAAAAAAAACTGTTTATTTAGCACATATCAAAGTAATCTAATTTCCACGGGAATTATAGATAGATAAAACCATAAGTTTTAAATTGCCGATAAAGTTACGAGCCAGAGAATACCTGCGGTTTAAAAAAAAAAAAGGAAAACATGACCAAAATAAAGAGAAAAATTCCTGGAAGTCACAAAATCAAATTTGATTTACCAGAGATTTTTCTCTAGATTTTTCTAGAATCTCTAGATTTTTCTAGAGATTTCCTTTAATAGGAGAGGTTTCACAGTTTTTCTACATGTGAAATTTGCATTTCATGGTTGCAGTAAAAGCTACAATCTAGTAAACAGTGAGAAACTACCCATAATGACTAAAAGTTAAAAAAATAATTGAATTAAAACTGGTTTCGTGACAAAAAATTTACAGTTAACTCTGATTTAGGAATTCTAGTTATTATTTTGATTTAGCTTTATAGCAAAGTTTATGTAGAAAGCAATATTAAAGCAACTTTGGGAGCAAATTTCACCATTGGAATCAGCATAGTCGAAAACTCTTTGAAAGAGAATTTAAGCCCTGAAACTTGCAAAATAAGGAAAACCAACTTTTTTGGGAAGTATTGACGTGTTTCCTGTTTAAATAGCGACGAAGAGCACACTGACTTTCCATAAGAAACAAACACACTTAGGAACTGTAGGGAAAATTTTCTCAAGACTGTGGAATTTCTCTGTCTTGAAAAAATTGTCTCATTCGGTTTTAAGTGTGTTTGTTTGTTTCTTTTTTTTTCCTGAAGATGATCATCGTGAAATTTTGGGAAAGGACTCAAATAAAGAGAAATTGCCATTTATAATACGATTGGTTTTCTTTATAAATAAAAAAATAAAAATGTGAAAGTAAAGTTACGTTCTTTGTCATTTTCAGCAAACATAAAACTTCATCAAAACGGGGTTGAAATACCAGAAGATGGAAATTTTCAAAAAAAATATCGATTTCTATGATTTCTGGCACTACAGAGTGGGCTTTCACCCCCCCCCCCCCTCTCGCTTGCCCTTACAAACCACAGTCATAATGTCCCGCCTTTGCCTTCTAGTACCAAAAAAATCAATTTTTACCCGACAAGGATCAGAGATTTAGACAGTCTCGATACTAAGATAGAAAACAAATTTTTCATGATATAGAACAATAAGACAGAAGGTTATCAACCCTTCATCTTTATAAACCACGATAAAGTAAAATTTTCTGCCATTTAAGTTACGGAACCTCATTTTTGCCCCAATAGGGCCAGAATGCAGTAAAATGCAAATTGTAAGGAGCTGACCAATTTCAATATCCTAAAATCTTAAGAAGACATTCTTATCCCCCTCCCTCAATTTTGAAAACCGAGAATATAAGTTTGTTTTTCCTGTGGCCTCTTACCATTAGAGTAAAATAATTAGATACAAGCAAAAATTTAAAAGTTATGAAGGTCGGAAGCATTGATTATGGCTGGGTGGAGCTCGAACATATATGACCACCGGTGTATATGCTAGATTTAGACGAGATAGGTTATGAAAAGAACTGGCAAACAGATATTGATAATTTAAGATAAGTAAGGAACAATATTTTACTATATTCTCTGCATTATATAGTAATTCAGATTCGAATTTATTTTTCACTATTACAAACTGGCTACCGAGCGATCACAGTGACAAGTTTAATGTCTGATTTAGAAGCTACTGTTTTTAAATAATTTTATATTTATGACTTCTTCGTAAAATGCTGAGCTGGCATTTTTTTTTGTGTCATTTCTGGACTGGAGACTGTAGGAGATATAAAGAGTGTACTATTGAAATCGGGATGGTCGATTCAGGTCCTTAACAAGTGGAATAGATCTTCCCCTCTTGGATCGCGCCTTAAAAACCTGCCTAGTGTGTAAAGTGTCATTTCTTTATTACTATTTTTATGGGAAGAACTTTTTTTGTGCATATCCTTAAACATTCCGATATGGAAATACCCCCCCTCAGACTTTTCTTTTACAGACAAGGTTATACATATCTTGTGCCAAAATTTAAGGTATGTCAGAGGTTCACTTAAATTCATTGAAAAAATTACGTTTACTTCTTTGATTTCAACCCCAAAGTCAAATAAAAGTTTTTCTTTTGAAGCTGTAGTGTATATTTGAAAAAAATAATGAGCTTAAATGAAACTTAAGACGAACAAAAACTATTACTTCGTTGATTACAGAAGCTATATAGCCTATAAAGAAAACTAGCTCAAATTAACTGACTCCAGATATTTTCCAGTATCTGTTGAATTCTAAGAGCTATCACTTTTACTGAAACCAGAATACCGAACTCCCCCCCCCCCCAAAAAAAAAAAAGATTGTCTTCTAGTCATAAAATATTCCGTGACTAGCCTCCACAAAACACATGGATAAGCTAAGCTATTAGGGATAGCTCGATTACGAATACATGTTCATTTTCCCAGAGGGCAATTGTAATTTGCAAATTGTCCTAGTTTAGTAAGAGCGTAATTTGCACTTTTGTGTGACAGGGTTATGCCAATTAGAATTTGAGTACAAGGGATAATCCATATAGCGGTATATCCACTTTTGAATTGCAACGCAGAAGCAAAATGGGTAAAGAACTTGTTCTGAGGCATTATAGCCTGGAAATTTTGATTGATTTGACCGTAAATAGGACAAGCGCTTAAATTTCCAAAAACCCGAAGAGGAAAAGCTAATGAGCTTTCTAACTTAAAGTACTTAAAAGAGAATATTTCAGTTAGTGTATGCATAAAATTTGAGTTACAACGTGCTAATTGTATTCAAGCACCACAATATCATGACTGGATATATATTTAAGGTAATAAGTAAATAAATAAAGGCAATTAATAAATGAAAGTAATATGTAAACAAAAAGACTATTTCAGTACTTTGTGGCAAATTCATAACAGTTTGTCTTAGGAGGCCACTAAGCTCAAGTGAACTTCGTATCTTGTTCTGAACTAAATGGCTATATAAGAACTTGATTACGTTTAAGCAATCAATATTTTAGGATTGGAAACTTAGAAAGCTGCGATAAAAAAGTTAAGAACCATATAGATCTTTAAGGGTGTTAATTAGAGGTCATTCACCCCTCTAATTCCCCCTTTCAGATTTTCAAATGCTTCTTTTTTTATGTTTTCATTGTAAAGTTCCATTTTTTTGCGTATGCGTTCGATATTTGAAAAAGAATGCCCCCCAAATATATTCTGTAAAATAAACTTTGCCCTCCCCCCTTCAATTTTTAAGAATTAACACCATTACTTACTTTGCCTATCTTGGCGAAACACTCCCCTTTTTAATTACCTACAATGTCATTTGAAGAGTTGTAACATTCCTAATTCCATGTTTAACAATAGTTAACTTTATTGATGTGACCCCAAATACCTGGCAATGCCCAACGTCTATTCTTATTACACTTTACTTTACCTACTGTTAATTATTTTTATTCATATTAAGATTTATTTTACTTAAAGCTAAATACTTTTCAGATTTCTATAGTTTGAATGGTACTTGTGTATTATACGCCACTCAAGCACTTCATTTCAAGGGCGCCGGTAGAAAATTTTCCAGCGGGGGAACTAGTCGTCAAAATACTAGTGGCGGTTGGGTGACAGGGAATGTATTTCAGGATATGTTTCCGTTGGAATAAGTTTATTTTTAAATACTTTTAGGAAAAACCTTTCAAATAAAAAGAGCAATTAAATTGAATGCAAAATGAAAAAAGAGAGTAAATTTTAAACGACAAGGATTCCTTCCGAAGTTATCAATTTATTTAATCAATAATATTGTTAATTATTATGCATTTGATATTAAAAGAAAATCAAACTGAAACCAAAATTTCAGAAAGAATTATTGTTTTTGCAGATTATAACAGATATAGACTTGTCTTTATGCAATTTCCTACGCCTTAGAATAGTTTACAGAAGGAATAGAGATGCTACAAAATCCTCCTGTCTGCATGGACACCACGTTTTGACTTTATAGCGGCTATGTAAAATGTACCTCTTACATAACAGAGCAAATCTCCCCCTCGAACTTAAATCCCTTATATATGCTGACATTAAAAAAAAACAGAATAGCAAAAGAAAAACAAAATAAAAACTTAACTATCCAGCTGTCAAATTGACCCTCTTTCTTTTTATTGTCCTACTCAGCTAAATAAAACGAACAGGTTCAGAAAAAATTTCGTCACATGAGAATTTTATCAGTTTGTGATGAAGAACAGGAAGTAAAAAGTGACCTTGGCCACTACTCACCAAAACTAAAAATTTAATTCTCATGACAATTGCTACACCGGTAGTATTATTCTTCCCGTTTATTACTACCCACCCAAAACCAAAAATCTGAGAAAATTTGCATTATTTTTGAATTGAGGGGAAACACCCCCAAAAAACAAATGATCTTATTGAAAATCCTATTATTAAATCATATCATAGAACCATATCATATCATAGAGGTTTCAAGCTCCAATCTTCAAAATATGGAATTTCATTTTTTTTTTATTTTAGAAGAAACATCGTCGCTGCATGTTTATTTGTTGTTGTTTTTTTTACAGAGGCAGTTGTATCCATACGAATGTCTGATAATTGGGAGGGAGATCATTCAAACATAAACTAAAAACTATTTTTTAAGTGACCATTCAGATATGGTCAGGGAAAGTCTTGTTTTCTGCCATTTTATGGCACGAAACTACGACTTTACTCTGGAGAAGACAAATTTGCAATCAGTTTAGAATTCTGAGAAGCTAATTGATTTAAAAGTATCAATACTATATTTTAGGCTTTCCAGTTGCAGAAGAAGTAATGCCACATGGTGGCAGTACTGGATTCAACCAAGTTGATTCACTTTATGTGTAATGAAGTTAGGCTATGTTCGGTGATCTGTAACTGCGTGTCAGCTATTATGAGGGGGAGGGTGAGTCATTGTTTAGGAGAGAGTAGGATAGATTACTAAAAAATTACATTTTAGTAGACAAACTGCTTACTATTCATGGTAGGGGGAGCAGGAATTGACTAAAATGTTTCTCTATAAAGCTAAAATGTTACATTCCCATATCTATCAGCACATTTTAACATTTTAGTTTTCAGCAATTTTAAATGGTAATATTTTTCTTTTTTCTATTTGTGTGAAGTACTTCAAAGTGTTAAAAAAATGTATGTAATATATTTATCGATAAGAAAAATACTATTGCAGAGGTTGTGATGGCTTCAGTCATATAGAAGATCAAATGTCTCACAGAATCTCCATCCATAGTAACAACAGTCTTTTTTCATTCAGCCAAAATTGTTTAGTAGTAATATTAACTAAGACTTTTTACCAAAATTTCTATTCATCGCCAATTTTTCAAGTATATTCAAATTTTGTCCAAAATTAAAATATTTAACCGTAATCAACGTACGATTACGATTTACACAATTTAAAAGCAATTAACTTGGGATTTAAGGGACCGGTACCTCAAATTATATCTTGGTTACGCTTGGGTTCGAGTTGGAAAACAATCAGAAAATAAAATAAAAAAGAAGTGCTTCAACTGAAAGCATGGAACAGATTTGAAACCTCTTTAAACAAATTACTCTTTATATGAAGGGATCTGTTTTCTCTATAGCTACTTACTCTTTACTGTGAAGTTTGGCTTTTGTCCAAATTTTAAAGAAAACTGCAATTGGAAAAAAAAGATTTTTCAAAGTGCTAAAAAAAATTTGTTTAATAAGCAAGGTGGTGCGAAGGGGGCAGTCCCCCATATATACAGAACAACTTCAATTTGTTTTAAGTTTTAAACTCGCTCCATACTTTAGATGAAAAACTTTTTTCTGTTTGTTTAGTTACATTTGATGAAACTGTAAAGTTTTATGAATACAATACTTTCAGCAACTCAGAAAAGACGATGATCTGTCAATGATATTTCATTGTAATATCGACGATAGTTCAATGATCTCTGTTTGGATTTTGGTAGGTAATCCAACAGTTCGTGGTAACGAACTGTAAGTAAGTAGCGACCCGGCTTAATAGTAGCCGAAACTCTAAAAAACGGAATTTTGATACCAATAGATATACCAAAAGAATTGGCTTATTGTGCTGATTCCAGATATATAAGTTTCATTACGTTTATTCTTACCCATCAAAAGCTAAGAGCCTGAGAAAATTTGTATGATTTTCGAAAAAAGGGGGAAGGCCCTCTAGAAGTCACATAATTTTAATTAAAATCACGACATCAAATTCGGCGTATCAAATAATCCTACCTCAGAGGTTTGAAGCTCATTTCTTCAAGAATGTGGAATTTTCTTATTTTTACCAGAAGAAAGATCACAGATGCGTGTTTATTTGTTTTTTTGTTGTTGTTTTTTCTCAGGGGTAATCGTATTGACCCTGTGGGCTTAAAACATCGCTAGAAATGTTATTCTAACGAAAATTAAAAGTTCTAGTGCCCTTTTTAAGTGTCCAAAAAGTCAGATAGCAACTAGGCCCCCTCCCACGCCACTTTTTTCCCAAAATAGCCCGATAAAAATTTGAGATAGCTATTTTGTTCAGCATAGTTGAAAGGCCCAATAATTATGTCTTTAGAGATAAAATGACCCCCTACAGCCCCTGGGGGAAAGTTTTTAAGTTATAAAATTTGCCCATTGTTTACGTATAGTATTTGTTATTAGAAAGTATGCATACATTTTTTGGTAGGGACGGGAGGATGAATTTTCTTTTGCACGGTGAGAATTAAGGAGCAAGGTTAAATCTCAAAACGAATAAAAATTATTATCCCTCCTCAACACCTTGCTCTTTAGGCTAAAGTTTAAATTTTGTCCCAATTCTCTTATAAACGACTCCTGATACACAAGGGTCGTTTAATTAGAACAATAAGTAAGTTTATTTTAAAGTGCCAAAAAATTAACTTGCAAGCTTAGAAACAAACATTTTTCTAAAGGCAATGGAAAAAGTATTTCAATTAAAGTAAAATAATATAAAAATGGAAAAAGTAAGTAATTACAAAATATAAAAAAAACAATAGCTTACTTACAAAAACTAAGATATAAACTCCCAGCATTATGTTCTGTTGAGCAATGCCGAAGCATTGGACGGATATTTTTTAACAATATCGACAGTTTTGGACTTGGTCATCAAACACCAAAATATTTAATGCCTTTATACTCAGTGTTTGTAAAAAGTAAAACATTATCAAAGTAATTTTTCAAATTAAAACATTAGAACTAAGATTTAGAAAATCAAATAAAAATTTTTGGATTCAACGTTTTAATTTAATTGTGAATACAAAAAAAAACAATATTTTGTCAAATATATTTGACGCCCAAATACTTCATAACTGTAAAAACATTAAGTCTTTTTCAAAGTGACACCTAGGTAAATACAATCACTTCTTAAAAAAAAATGATAATAAAACACAAAAATCTTATCTGTTCAGGGAGAAAACACAGAAATTCTTAGCATTCCGGTCAGGGGAAACATTTCTGATTATAGTGGCCTCATATACTAGCTCATGGGTAGTCTTGCTATACAAGCAAAAGTTGACGGCACATTTTTACCGAAATTGCCCCTTACTAAGTTCTTTTCCTTATGTTTTCTATAATTATACCAACTTTCTTGTGTACTAATAACTGTACTAATTACTAATAACAAATACAAATTTAGGAGCACCATCAAAAGCTGATTCTTTGATTTAATGTTATCAATAGCTCTTATACTTTCGTTTATGACAAGGAGCGTTATTTACTTACGATTCATTACTTAAAAGAATTCAAGAAAATTAGGATCACTCAGTCACAAATTAGAGCTTACATTTTCCTTATTAAGGGCCAAAATCTATTGGCAGGCAGCTAACAATGGGGCAATACATATTTTTCCATTGTTTTACCTGTTCTGCTCTCTCTTTTGGTTTCCTTATAATTACTTTATAGTCAAAAATTTCAAGGGGGGCCATGACCCCCTCCCGCCAGCACCCTTGCTTCATTTAGTTAGTACATGTTTGTTGACGCTCAATCCAAATGAAATACCACAAAATATAATGAAAATATTATACTTTAGAAACAAATTTGGGCTATATATTTGCACAATAGGGGGGGGGGGGGTAAAATATAGCGGTTCTACATGCAAAATGTATTAGGTACAATTATTCTGCATATTATGAAGTAAGAATTGTTTTCTAACTTCAAACTGTCCAAATACTTAACTCCCCCCCCTCTAATATACAAATAAATAGCCCAAATTATATATTTCCCATCTATTCTGTCACTTGTCTTTGTCTTGTCTCACGCTAAGCTGAAAGAAACTAACGAAGAAACCGGTTTGTTCTCGATTTTTATGAAGCGTAAACTTGAGTGGTGTATAATACACAACCGTTTAAATTTCAAGCGATTTTGTCAAAAAAAATTTGTCTATAACTTAAGGCTATATCCAGGTAGCGTGTGGGTAAAAGACGGTCTGCTGTTATTGATTTAGGGTTCTAAATGGCATTTCACTTGTTATTGTCGTAGCTGGTTTGGAAGGTGATTCTTGGTCCAAATTACCCCTTTTTTTTAGCAAAAAAAAATACAGTCTCTCGTCATTATTTGTTGTGTGCCAAGTGAAAAAAAAAATGGAAGAGCTGATGATAATTCAGAAGAAGGGAACCAGTTCAAAACAACCCTCAAAGAATCTGCTCTAATTCGACTAGACCAACAGTATTCGACACTCCAAAAACAGAATTTAATACTATTTAGCATATCAAAAGAATTGTTTTCTTACACTGATTACACTGATTTTCTTACACTGAAGTTTGAATCTTTCTCTCAATTCTTCTTTTTAAAACAGTAAAAAAATTTAGCGTAAAGAGCGGGGTGTTGATGAGGAAGCAGCCTCTTTCATATACGAAGTAATTTCTGGTCGTTTTAAGTTTTAATGTCGCTCCTTACTTTCAGTTTAAAAAAACTTGTTTTTTTTTTATTTAATTTCTGAACGTTTTTGAATCAATGCATGTTATGATTTTGGCTCTCCGCAGAGGAATAATTAAAACCAAATTTGTATTTTATTTATTTTTTCATTGTTTTTTTAAATAATGCTAGTATATCCTGCGCTCCCTTCATGAAGATTTTCTTCCCCCATGACAAATTATCGATGGAAAGCTCCCCCAGCATATCCCCCTCTTCTCAACTCCTCCCCCCAACCAAAAAAACCCTCCTGAAAACGCCTGTACACTTCGCAATAACCATTACTATATGTAAGCACTGGTCAAAGTTTGTAACTTGTTGCCCCTCCCTCGGTGACTGTGGGGGAGTAAGTCGTTCCCAAAGACATAGTTATAAGATTTTTCGACTACGCTGAATAAAATGGCTATCTCAGAATTTTGATCCGTTGACTTTGGGAAAATAATTAGCGTGGGAGGGGGCCTAGGTGCCCTCCAATTTTTTCGGTCACTTAAAAAGGGCACTAGAACTTTTCATTTCCGTTAGAATGAGCCCTCTTGCAACATTCTAGGACAACTGGGTCGATACGAACACCCCTGGGGAAAAAACAAAAAAAAAAACAAAAAAAAACAAATAAACACGCATCCGTGATCTGCCTTCTGGCAAAAAATACAAAATTCCACATTTTGCAGATAGGACCAGAAATTTACTCCTTCTCAACCTCTCTCTCTTTATGCTTAAGTGTTTTTGTTTGTTGTTTTTTTTTTGTTTTTTTTTTTTGTCCCAATTCCTTAATATCGATTGCTGAAACACAAGGGCCGTTGATTTGGAATAATAAGCTTCTTTAAAAGTAAAGAATAAAGGTAAAGAATGCGGCACCGGACTTTGCAGTCCCTACCGGTGGTGCTGATTTCTATTTTATAGCCCTTCAGCAAGGAAATACAATTGGGGGGTGGGGGCCAGCCATCCTGTGCTTTCGCACGCCCTTCCGGTTTACCTTCCCTAGATTTTTCCAGGTACCAATTCAGAGCCGTGTCAACTCCGGCTAAGCTTACAGTGTCATGTCACTAAGCCCCTGTTCCAAACCAAGTAGCCAACGATGCTAAGACTCGAACCACTGTCGTCAGGATTTTGACTCTAGTGTGCTAACCACTTGGCCCTGAAAAACCTTAGTGTAACGAGCAAGGGGTTGAGATGGGGGCACCCCCTAATATTCGGAGTAATCTCTGTTCGTCTTAAGTTTGAATGCTGTTCTTTCTTTCAGTGATATATATATATATATATATATATATATATATATATATATATATATATATATATATATATATATATATATATATATATATACCCAAAATATAATAAACAAAACCCAAAAGGGCCGCATTTACTAAAAACAAATTGATCATATTTCTGTAAATTTAATTTAATTATGCACTGAACAGTTCTTTCGAGAAATTATTATTGTTATTATTTTACCTAATTTGATCTATTTTCATGTTTAGTTTGGCTATTAACTTTCCCTACAAAACCCTTATTTAGGAAAATATTTTTTTCTCTAACTATTCTTAAACTTAATCTAACCAATTAAATTCATTTAAGGCTTGGTAAAAGTTTGTGCAATGTTGTACAATCGCGTATCTGTATTATTGAGTAAGACCCATGGATCCGTGGGTAGGCAGAGTTTGGATAAGTGTGTCTGAAGCCTTAAGCAGTGAGTTTTTATGCCCCAATTTTTTTAATCTCATTGGGTCTTCAGATTTCTTATTTTCTTGTTTATAAATATTTTTATTGTCTTCTTGCTTTCTAGCAGACAAAAGGTACTGTTATTTGGCCCCTACTGGGATTCATGGAAAGTTAAAAATTCAAAGAGCTAACCTTGGAAAATGTGGAATCGGTGAACCCCAGGTTTTATATATTTCAGACCTCCACCCTCCCTTCATGAGCTACTTTTACTTAAGGTGCCTGCCACAGTAAAGGCAACGTAGCAAGCGACGCAACTCTGTTCCTCCACGCCGATCGATCTGCTGTTAAGAGTGGGGCCTCGTCGACAGCATTGTTATCCACCTCCAGGTTTTTTTTATGCTATCCTTCCACCTTGTCCAGGATATGTCTCTCGGGAAAGACCCGTCATTACCTTTGGGATTTGAAATCATTGACTATTTGGGCTGATACTGTCGTCGGCATACATAGGAGGTGTCCAAATCACCTGGGAGTACGCTACACTATTCGAATACAAAATGGCAGTTGGAATGTAAACGCAATCACCCTTGATTGCTAACAGAATCATCCCACTGAAAGCCCTCAATCTGACGGAGCTTTTTTGTCTGTCAGACGTGTATCATGCTGAGGATTGAAGAATTAAGGAGTCATGTTTCCATGGCACAGAGCAGGACTGATCTTAGTGATGTGCTACGCATCCCCATCTTTGTGTGCCTCGAAGTGTAAGGTACTCTCCAGAGAATATTGAGCTTTCCAACAATAGACGATGCTTTCGATATTTAGCTGTAAACCTATTCATCTATGAAGCTATCATTAGACAGCACGAAGCTAAGGTGATAGAAGATTCTCAGAAGTTAAGCCGGAGCTTCTCAAACAGTTATTTTTTCAAGGGACGAGACTGGGCCTTAGGGCTGAATTGCCATTATGATTCAGTTAAATTTCAGCCCTACTTTTGCTATCTCATCCTGTTGGACAAGACTGTTAGTTAATTGGTTGATTAAGTTGACAATGAGAGCAAGATCATTTGCGAATCCGGCTTCCATCAGAACGTACTCTCCAAACTGCCGACCGAAGTAAATGCAATTCGTATTTTGTACCATGAAATTGACTATTTCACAATTAAAAAGCTCTGGGGTGGTACCACGCCCCACGTGGAAACCGATTTTGATGCCGGATAACCTCTTTTGCTCTCTGTTGACTTCGATACAACTCTCCCTCTCTTCGTGAAGCTTATCAAGCAGTTTGTAGTGGTTTTCTGATAGCACAGTTAATTGAAGTATCACCAAGAACGATTTGTAATCCGTTAAGTGGAAAGAAGCCGTGAGGTCCACAAAGGCTACCCATGCTTTAAACCCGAATTCTTTTGTCTTCTCTGTTGACTGGTGCGTGGTAAGGTTTGTTCCAGTAAGTTAAGGTACAGTGGATCTTCCAGGCATAAACCCGACCGACGCATCTATCTAATATGGTCATAGCAAATAGCTACTGGGACCCTGAGTTTCGTTTGATCAACGATGCTTTGCAAGTTACAGGTTTGTACATTTTTGATTCTCTAATTACATATTAGGACAGTAATCGCGTTATTCTTTAGTTTTAAATCATGAGGCGTCGAGTAAGCAGTTTTAATTGAATTAAGAAAGTTTGGCGTGATTCCAAATCCTTTTCTCTGTTAATACATCAAACGGTGATCGGGAAATCATCCATTTTATAGGATTATTTTCTCCTCTGACTCGTCGTTATTTTCACTGTTGCTTCTGTTCTAACCGCATATTTCATTTGTGATTCGATCTGATCATCCTTGTCGCATACATGCTAACCGCCGATTTCTTTGTCCATTATTTTCGTTTGGGGCTTGTTGTGATACTTTTTGTCGCATGCCTTCTAACCGAAGATGCCATGGCCCTTCATTTTCATGCCTCATTACCTCAGACAGTTTCCCCTGAATTTTCCTTAGCCGTCCGGATTCATTCAAAATCATTTATTCTTTTGCATGACGTCATAGAAACCAAAAAACTTCTTTCCAGTCGTTATATTTCTGCTTTAATTGCGTTGCTATAAAATTCAGTAGTAACCGGGGGCGAATTTCCAGCATTTTTAATAGGGGGAGCAAGAGAGGTCCATATCCAGATAGTCAAGGGACATGGGATATATAATGATTTTTTTCTCCACATTATTGTAGGGGGGGGCAAAATACACTTCTTGCCTGCCCCCGCCTCCAAACGACGCCTCTGGTAATAACTAGGAATTTTCAAATGTCTATGTTCTCTTAAACATCTAAATTACGCATTGGCATAATCATCGTTTTATTCTTTAGTTTCAAATTATGGGGTGGTAAATCAACAATTTCAGATGAACTAAGAAATTCTGACGTGGATCCAATTCCCCCTTTCTGTTTATCCGTTTCAGACGTTTAAATAACACGCCCCTTACTCCATTGTAATTTCTGAAAATATCTGAATTTTGCATTAGTATCATTATCGTGGAATTTTTTGAGTTCTAAGTCGCATTTTTGTTTGCAATTCAATGTGATTTTTTTTTTCTTGTTTCAAGTCTTTTTCTTTAGATGTTCAGAGCATTTTGTCGTCTTGTGTAACTTTTAATGCGACCTTTGCTGGGGTGAAAATGACATAATGTTTGCTCTTGAAATGTATTTGAATGTGACTTCACTCACGTGATTTTTTCTTCCCAAATTTAGATTCTTTTTTTTCAGGCCAGAAGATCCTAGAATGCCAATTTTCAAAAAAAAAAAAAATGCGGAATCGTTAAAAAAATACTTACATAAACAGTTGCTGGTTTAAAGAAAGTTTTAAAACAGAGGCTTCCAAAGGTGTTCTCTGTACCAGCAAATAAAAGAAATACTGCACAAAAATACCAAATTTTTTATTAATTATGAAAGAGGGAACAACAGAGCAGATTGAGTAATCTTACTTATTTTACAGGTGCTTCTTTTTGCCGCTATTATAACTATAACTGCAGCTCAATTTGGCTTAGGAGGAGGCAAATTTGGAGGAGGCAAAATTAGACCAGGATTCGGAGGTGGCTACAGACCTGGATTTGGAGGTGGATTTAAACCTGGATTTGGAGGTGGATATAAACCTGGATTCGGAGGTGGATTTAGAACTGGATTCGGAGGTGGATACAGACCTGGCTTTGGAAGATGACTTAATATTGTCTAATAAAAAAAAAAATGTATTTTCAACTGATATGACAATCTTTTTGTAATATAAAATTTATCAAAAAATGTTTCTGTACCGTTATCTGTACCTAATATCTGCAGCTTACCTACAACATTTTTAGGATGCATATATTTTTCATCATAGAACATACTAAATGTGCAAATATCTGGCAGAGAGATAAGCTCGTTTTGCACAGATAAAAACAACTAAAGAACAAAAAACGAAGAATCAGTCAAAAGAAAGACAAGTCAAAGAAGAAAGAAAAAATAATAATATGTATAGTGTTACTTACTCACCACGCCACAGCAGACATCCCATCCGACGATACACAAGAAATAAAAAAAAATCAACCAGTAGAGGGACGACCATAGGGAAATCAAGACCCGAGAAAAAGACCAAAAAACAAACAAATAAATTAATGATAAAAATAAACAAATAAGTAAAACGACTAATATCTATCCAAGATGAATGAGTTTAACTCATTTTTTTGAAATACCGAACGACAAATCAATATCGAAAGCAGACTAATATCGGTTCCATCAGCAACCATACTATTTGTTAGAGAGAAACAGAACCTCTCTTAAATTATCAATGGCTAGTGTGTTTTGTGTATATTTCAAATTCGATGTGAAGATGGCACAGCAACTGGGAGCAAATCAAAAGAAAAGAAATAGCTAAGCAGTGTTAGGAGACTATGCTTAAATTTAAATAATAACGAATAAAAAGTAACTGCCAGTTCAACGGGAAGAATTTTCCATAAACAATATAAATAATATCGACACGAGACTCTTTATATAATATCGACACGAGACATCTCTGTACTTGATGCAAAGGACCTAATAATAGATACACGATTCATTATCTTTTACTTTTTTTCTCAAACTGACTAAGCAAAGTTAAAATGTCGTATATCCTTTCTTGAATTGAAAACTACAGTATATATATATATATATATATATATATATATATATATATATATATATATATATATATATATATATATATATATATATATATATATATATATATATATATATATATATATATATATATATATATATGGGGATTTTCCCCAAAAGGGCGAAATCTGGAGTTTAAGTCTTACGTTGAACAACACCATCATGAGGCATCCCTACCTATTCACCCCATCCTTCCTGCCTAAGCAAATAAATTCTATATCACCTAATTTTATATTTTCTTGTCCTATCCCTGGGATATGAGTTTCCAAAACTCCTAATAAGTCTAGTTCCAGTAAGATAGTTGTTTTTTCCGTTGTAACGTTCCAAGTTGCAATTTTTTTCTTCTTTATATGATTGAAATTATTTTGGCCTCAGGAAAAGCAATGGTCCCAGAACCAGTGTAAGACAGGAACTAGCACATCTCCTCAAGTCGACAAGAAGTGCTTAAACTGGCTGATAACTAGACAGCAAGAAGTCTCTGGGACCTCCAGTATAAATGGAGGCCTTATGCAATCCTGAACCCATCTTGGTCTCAACATAGTTTTGCGCAATTGCTGATACTCTTCTGTCAACAAGAGTCAAAATCCTACACAAGCAACGTCAAGTCTAATACCTCCGACTCATAACATAACAATGCCTGCAAATATTATACTACTATGGGGAGGCAAAATGTTCCTTACTGCTTAATTGACTGAACAAACTTGCACCTTGTGCCCTGAACATGCCCAACATAGAATTAAATTGGAATAAGAAATTGTTTTCACTTAATGGTTCCATAATTCAATCAACTCGCTAACAAATCGGACATAGTAATTTAATTAGTTAACAAGCTACGTTTTTACCTCCTGGCAGATTTATTTTTACAAGTAAATCAACCAAAAGCTGCAGTTTCAGATCCCCTACAGTTTGGCTGAACATTTTGCGATGCTAGGGTTCTACCAGCTGTGAACAATTAAATCTCTAACAGTGTTGGTCTCTCAGGTTTTAATGTCCTGATTAAAAAAAGCTAGGTTCTGAAAAATGAAAATTCAGTAATCAAGTTTTCTTGATTTTCAAAATTTTTTAGTTCTCAATACTTTCGCTCTTTTTTTGCACAATTTAATAAGTAGAAAGTAGTTTAATTTTTCCCCTAACTACTTGTATATAGATCTGATTAGCTCTGCTTTAGAAGCAATAAGTTTACTCTAAAGTTTACTTAAGAAAGGGGAGACTCTCATGTATATATATATATATATATATATATATATATATATATATATATATATATATATATATATATATATATATATATATATATATATATATATATATATATATATATATATATATATATATATATATATATATATATGTATATATATATATATATATATATATATATATATATATATATATATATCTATATATATAAAAATAAGTTGTCTGTCTGTCTGTCTGTGGATCAGGTGACGTCATGTTTCTGTGTTGACTGACGTCATGAAATTAGGAATATAAATGACGACCGGGACACAGTGACACAACTACAACGGGGACGCCGGGGGCACTGGCGGGATATATAAATGACGACCGGGACACAGGGATTGTTCGAATAGAAATTACAGACCGGGACACCGGGACACAAATGACGACCGGGACACAGGGAATATAAATGAACGACCGGAACACAGGGACACATCATTAGAACAATGAGGTATAGATCTGAATACGGATTGTTTTTCCCATGGACAATTATATGTTGCATGTTCAAGAGTCAGTAAACCTGACAATCTATTTATATGCACAGACAATGGGACAGCGAAGAATGTTGTATATTCGCATGTTTTACGTATTTAAAAACATATATTTATATCTATCTCTATTCACAGGTGGGACACAGGGACACAACTATAATGGCGCGTAACTAATATGGCGCGTAACGACTTACGCGCGCGGGGGGGCTTGGGGGGGCGCGAAGCGCCCCACCAGCTAGGTGTTGGGGTGGCGCGAAGCGCCACCCCAACAGCTAGTATATATATATATATATATATATATATATATATATATATATATATATATATATATATATATATATATATATATATATATACTGTTTCACTCTGTAGGCAAATAAATAGACTGAATCTAAAAAAGCTAATATTTTTAGGGAAATTATGCATTATGAAGTGATTGAATGATTTTGGACCAAGAGAATTTTAGAAGGAACGCCTATTTATTTTCACTCCAAATTTCACCTTATCGTCAAATGACGATATACTACTAACCTGGTAGTTATTAAAAAAAAAAGATTCTTACCCTACATAGCTAATAGAGCTAACGATTGAGTTAATTCGAGAAAAGACGGGAAAAAAATTAAATGAGATCCGGTTTAGATTCTTTGACCAGGGCAAGGTCTAAACAAATTTGTCTTGGTTTAAGCACTTTTCCAAGGTGTTTAAGCGCTATCCCTGACTAGGGTGAGGAGAAGCACAACAAAGGAAAATGAAAAGTGAGCATTGCCCTTTATATCTCTGTAGCCAGACAGTTTACCTTTTCCGAAATCCATTTCAGGCAAATTTTTCATGGAAGGGATATATCCCTGAGAAAGAAGGGAAACAAGGAAACACTAAAAGTGAATGAAAAAGGAAGAAGAAGATAAATATTCTCATTTAAATCTCCGTAGAAATGAACCTCTCTTGGTGGCACTAAGTCATTATTAGATTGCTAATTACCTTTTCCTTTTCTATTTTTTAAAATATTAGTTGGATTTCAAAATTAAGAATCATTAGTTATATTTCCCTCCAGCAGGAGATGAAAGAAGGGGGGACAATTTGTAATGTAATTCGCCTACAATTTCATTTTTCCTATTCTTCACTGAAATAACGTGGCCCCGTCCACCCAAACCAAATCCCGTATATGTTATAAAGTAATTGCTTACTTTAGAGGTTATTTAGTCAGTTTGTTACTTTAAACAGGATTATACTGGAACGAGACATGATAACGTAATATTTTTTGGCTAGATTGCGAACTCCCATTAATTTCCCGCTTAAGAATACAGTCGATTCGCGATAACTCGAAGCTCTATAGCTCAAAATCATCGGTATCTCGAACTATTTTCAATCCTCTTGGAGAAATCTGTTAAGTCGAGCAAAAAAAGAACTTGAAATAATTTGCGGTTATATTTTCCCTCTGTAAGCCAAAGTGACCCTAAAACTACCTCTATAACTCAAAATTCATTAGACAAGTCGTCATTTTAATTTTCACTTAATCTCTAAAAGTTAAAGTTCTACCTCTGTATCTCTAAGCTTTTTTAACGTACCTCTGTTAGTCGAAACTCTGGTGTGCAAGTTGCAACGTTTAAATTTTGATCTATATTAATTTTGTTTAACATTTTTTGTAACAGATTCTGTTAATACTCAAGTGTCTATTTCCTAAGAAATTAAATTTACTATTGACATTTCAAAATGATATCTTGCCATTTGTAAGTCATGTCTTGGTATGCCAAGTCTATAATACACTAATAAAA
This sequence comes from Artemia franciscana, assembly GCF_032884065.1. NCBI lineage: Eukaryota > Metazoa > Arthropoda > Branchiopoda > Anostraca > Artemiidae > Artemia > Artemia franciscana. Next base: position 46,728,153 of record NC_088865.1, read on the forward strand.
TTATTCTTAACTTTGTAGTGGCTTTAGGGAGTAAATTAAATAAAAAAAAAACTAATTTTTTTAGCTGAAAGTAAGGAGCGACATTAAAACTTAAAACGAACAGAAATTACTCCGTATATAAAATGGGTTGTCCCCTCCGCAATCCCTCGCTCTTTACGCTAAAGCTTTTAATTGTTTTAAAAAGTAGAATTGTGGCAAAGAGTCAAACTTTAGCGTAAAGAGCGAGGGATTGCGGAGGGGACAACCCATTTTATATACGGAGTAATTTCTGTTCGTTTTAAGTTTTAATGTCGCTCCTTACTTTCAGCTACAAAAATTAGTTTTTTTTTATTTAATTTCTGAACGTTTTTGAATTAATGCATGTTTGATTTTGGCTCTCCGCGCATAAATTATTCAAATGAACTTTGTATATTAATTCTTTTTTTTGGCTAAATAGCTTTCTCTTAGTTTTAACCAGACGATTTTTAGAAATAAGGGGTGGAGAAGGAGGCCTAGTTGCCCTCCAATTTCTCGGTTCCTTAAAAAGGCAACTAGAACTTTTAATTTTTAACGAACATTTTTATTAGTAAAAAATATACGTAACTTATAAATTAGCAACTTACGTAACAAACTTTCATAATCTTATATTTTTATTATGTATACAAGGGGGTTTGTATCCTCGTTAATACCTCGCTCTTTACACTAAATCTTAAGCTTTGTCCCAATTCTTTAAGAATGGCCCCTGAATCAGAAAGGCCGTAGAATAAATAGTTGAAATTACTAAAAATACTTTAGCATAAAGAGCGAGGTATTTATCTCCTCCTAAATACCTTGCTCTTTATGCTAAAGTATTTTTAAAACCCCTCATATGCGTAATAATCTCTGTTCGTTTTAAGTTTCAATGCTACTCCTTCCTTTCATTTGAAAAAAACGTTTTCATGTTTATTTTTCATTGTTTTCTTATAATAATGCTAGAAAATCATGCGCCCTTTTCCTTGAATTTTTCTTCCCCCATGGCAGATTCCTCCAAGGAAAGATCCTCAAACATAGCCCCCTCCCCTCAGCCCCATCCCCAAACAAAATAAAATCCCCCTGAAAACGTCTGTACACTTCCCAATAATCATTACTATATGTAAACACTGGTCAAAGTTTGTAACTTGCAGCCCCTTCTCCAGGGATTGTGGGGGAGTAAATCATTCCCAAATACATAGTTATTATGGTTTTCGACTATGCTGAACAAAATGGCTATCTCAAAATTTTGATCCGTTGACTTTGGGAAAAAATGAGCGTGGGAGGGGGCCTAGATGCCCTCCAATTTTTTTGGTCACTTAAAAAGGGCACTAGAACTTTTCATTTCCGTTAGAATGAGCCCTCTTGCGACATTCTAGGACCACTTGGTTGATACGATGACCCCTGGGAAAAAGAAAAAACAAAAAAACAAAAAAAATAAACACGCACCCGTGATTTGTCTTCTGGCAAAAAATACAAAATTCCACATTTTTGTAGATAGAAGCTTGAAACTTCTACAGTAGGGTTCTCTGATACGCTGAATCTGATGATGTGATTTCCGTTAAGATTTTAAGACTTATAGGGGGTGTTTCTCCCTATTTTCATAAATAAGGCAAATTTTCTCAGGCTCGTAACTTTTGATGGGTAAGACTAAACTTGATGAAACTTATATATTTAAAATCATGTAACACGATAAAAATCATGTCCCATGAATTTCGAGTTAATGAGAACCATCTGTATTATATATTTTTCAAACTTAAAGAGGCAGTGGATATTATTGTATCAAGAGGTGGAAAAAATGAACGAAATCGTGAAGTAGAATTTACAAAAACAATATTTAACTTCATTAAATTTTATAATAGATTTTAGTACTATCGACTAATTACTATTATGCTCGAAATTTTTCAAAAACAAGTTAAAGGGAGAAAGAATCTCCAAAAGGATGGAAACCCTTTGAGAAATCCTTAAGGAAATATCATCCTTAAGGAATCCTTGAACAAATATCAGAAATATTTCTCAAGGGAAATGTTTTAGTGGAAAAACATTCCCCATCAACTGTTTGCATTTGCAAAAGCATATTTGTCCTGCTGAACAACTACTTTGATTTTTCGATTTTTGTTCTTTTCGATTTTTTTTTCTAGAAAGAGCTTCACAAGGACTTGACTCTAAAGTTCAGGCTAATTTTTAAGAGATAAAGGAGACCGGCCCTTTTTGCCACAAAAACATTCCAGAACCTCCCCTTCAAAGATTACCGAACATAGTTTTGAACGCATCAGAACAAACTACAATCATTATTCAGCTAAGGATTGTTATTGTATTGTTTTTCTCATTTAAACTAAAAAGAATTCTTGTTAAGGAAATGTTTAGGACAAAATTATTTTTCTCCGGCCAAATCATAATATTCATGTGATTCTGCAATTTGAAATTAAAACCATTGTTTTCTTTCTTCTTAGAATTAATTATTGTTGTGTAATCCGATTTAAAAATTTCCGTTAAGCTAAAAGTGCTGTATTTTATTTTAAGAGTTAAAATTAAACTTTAGCATGATCTGTTACTATTTTGCTTTAATGTTAAAGGAGATCATAGTTACATCAAAGAGATTTTAGCAACGAACTATAAGTAAAGATTGGCCTAGATTAACTGTAACCGTAACACTAAAAAGGGAGTTTTTTATGACAATTGGTTTACAAAAAGACTACTTTTTGTGCTAATTCCAAATATATAAGACTTGTGAAGCTTAACGTTATCAATCAGAAGCTATGAACCTGGTAGGATTTTAATTCTTTCGGAAAAAGTACCCTCCCCCAAATAAAGGCAGGCGATCTTTACGAAAATCCTTTTTATTAGATTCAGCGTATCGGAGAGCAGATTGATAAGTTAAAAACGGGCTCGATCATTTCTATAGATGTCATTGCTAGAGCTCTAGTTAATGCAGAAGAGAAGAATTCGGTTTTAGCATTTTATTTTGAAGATTTTTTTGGATCTAGTGATTGACCTAGGTATGACCTTTACCATAAAAAATATTAGTAAAAATGAATCAGGTCATTGCATAACCTAGCTAATGTCGGTAAAATTCTAGTTAATTGACTTCTTGCTATCTCGGAAAGGTTTTAGGTTAGAAAAATGAAACTTTCAGGGATGGGTCTACAGGCTAAAGTATGTCCTGGGAAGGTATTTTAAAGTACCCACCGCTACCAATCCTTCTCCCTCTAGAGGGCCCTGAATTTGTCTACATGACAGGTCTATACCTATTGAAATTTTGACAGAACAACATTTTGCCCTAATTTTCAGTTACTAGTTGCCTTTTCTCTGCCTTTAGTTCTGGAAATGCAATTCCTGTTATTTGAGTAGAATTTTGAGCCATATCAAGGTTTTTTTTCAAAATCTAGGAAAGGTATTTCCATATTTTTAAAACCTTATAAAATGGAATTGAGCAAAGTTATGAAGCTGAAAACAATTTTGTTGTACTTTAATTAAGCAGAAGATCTATTTTGCAAGGTTTCACTTTCATAACACACATATTTTTAAAGGTCATCAAAGGTTAGGTCCCTCTAGAGGGAGAAGGAGTAGAGGTAGTTGCTTCAAATACCTTCACAGGACATACTTAAGTCTGTAGATTCATCTCTGAAAGTCTCATTTTCCTAACCTAAACCCTTTCTGAGATTGCAAAAAGTCAATTAACTAGAATTTTTCCTTAATGTCTTATGTCTTGAATATGCATACACTCTTCAGTAGGCCTATGTTGCAATTTTGAGAAAAAGGCTTGCCTAATTATTTAAGTTTACTAAAGATTCCACAGATAAAAAGCCAGTTTAAACCTATCTAAATTTTGATAAATGCAATTTACCTTAATTTTGGGTTCTCAGCTTCTTTTACTTATGCTCTTGTTGTTGAAAATGGATTTCCTATTATTTCAGCATGATTTTAAGCCTTGTTAGAAAATCATGTGGTTGCCCACAGAAAATGTTAGTTTAGCTTCTTTTGCTATCATGGACAAGGGTTAGATTAGAAAAATGAAACTTTCAGGGGTGGGTCTACAGACTATACTATGTCCTGGGAAGCATTTTGAAATACCTACCTCTACTACTTTCTCTATAGATCAGTGACCTTTGAGGACCTTCAAAATTAGGCAAATTTTAAGACTTAGAAATCAGAAGAGTGTTAACATGGAAGCTTGGCAATACCTTCCTAGAGTATGTTTTTGGCTCTAGATTCATTACTAAAAGTTTTTTTTTTTTAACTAACCCCTCTCCAAGATAGCACAGAATAGCAAAAATAGAATTCTACAATTGTTTTTAAGTAATGCTGCAACTACATATTTGGATCCTATTCAGTTGAATATCATGTTTTTTTTGTTGTTTTTTTTTATAAAAATGAAGGTAGTTTCTTTCCAAGTGTTCCTTGGCTTTATGCTAAAATTTAACTTTTGCATAAATACTTAAAAATAAAATCCCATGAAAAAGAGACAAAAATCATTACCTTGAATTGCACATGCTAGCAACAGGACAAATTCTTTGTCTGTCAGCTTCAGTGATGATAGTAATTTTGGCAAAGCTTTACTTTCATCACAAGGTTTTGAAAATGCATATAGCAAGATTCTCATGACCACATATTGTTTCTTTGTCTTATTACCAAAGCTATCCATTTTTTTGCTTTCTAAAATCCTCCTTCAACAAAATTAAAAATTTATAAAGTGGGTAGGGTTTTGAAGCCAAAGGAAATGTTGGGGTTGGGCAATATGAATGAATAATGACATAAAAACAATATACAATCATCAGAATCTAGCTATATGCAGTAATTCAAAAAAATAAAAAAAAACTCATAAGAAATTAAAATATCCTCCATTCAAAATTTTAACACCATAGGAGCTTGCCCTTGACTAACTACAATTTCTGGCAAAAATAGGGTTACAATGATGAAACATCATAACCATAACAAACAAGGCTTAACCAATCAGTAAAAAGTATGCCATAAACATCAACTAACAATTCAACCAATCAGAATACAGACCTCACCCTGCTGCCTGCAGGACCCTTGAACTAATATGCTTTGCTCTATAGGTAATGTTACCTGTAAGCAAAATTGGACCTTTGTTTTGTTCAAAAGTGAAAGTGAACCGTCTCTGATATTAGCATTAATGGAAGTGTGAGTTTTTTAATTATCTTCTTACTTTCCACTCTACAGAAAGTACCAGTGATAACTGGAATTATCATTTAAGATATAGTTTCATCCCTCAGCTTCAAAACCTTCTTTTCCCTCAGCTTCAAAACTCTGCCCACTTTATGCATTTTTTGTTTGCCCCATGGAGGAGTCAACCAGAAATGAATGCATTTCTGGAAGTAGTATTTCTAAGTGCTATAGTATAGAAACTATGTTGCAAAGCAGCAGTTTCCAGTTTAGATGGCTTGTGACAAAAGTAAAGTTTTACTGCTCTGTGGTATCCCAAACAGAGCACTATAATTACCATAGAGGCCAGCTTTTTTTTGCTGTAGATGTTTCACAAGCTGACAACTCTATCAACTTGTTCCTTAGCCTGGTGTTTGCTTGTTTCTGGAAAAGCTCATGAGGAACTTCCAAGTTCTATTTGAATTATCTGGTTAGAGAAGGTCAGGAGTTATATCTTCTGTATTTACAAGTTGGTATGGTGTTATCACATCACTTGGTTCGCGTCAATATGCTAGAGATAATATTCTAAGTTTATTGAGACAGGGTGGATATGAGACATGCATTTAATGTCTTTAATGCATTTTATTGCCCTTCTCTAGACTGGTTCCATTGCTACATAGTCAGTCTTGTTAATTAGGCATGCAGTATACATTCCAGACTCTAGTCTTGGTCAAACTAGACTTTTGTATAGCTTAGTCATTACAGTTGGAGATCTGGTAGTGAATGTTCTTTTGATTTAGCCAAGTATCTGGTCTTTACAATAGTTGCTTGTGCATGAATATGAAAATTCAACTCATTGTCAACCAAAAGATAGAAAGATTTCTCTCCCCATGGCTACTGAAAATAGCTTTGCACAACCCATCACTACAATTCATATGGTACTGAGTGTGTGGGATTTTCTTCCCAAGGTGGAGAGTCTTGCATTTTTGCTATGATAGATAAATAGATAGATAGATAAGTGTATTTCAAAAGCCTAAGGGCCATATACACACAAAAATATAAATAAATAACACACAAGCAAGAAAATTAAACAACAGTACAAATTACAAGCACGCACAGAAACAGAATACAGCGCGAAAATACCTAATCTAACGACAAAATAAGTTAATCATATAAACTTTTCTTCTTACTAAGGATTAACGGACTTTTCCCCTTTATTAATAATATTTTCACTCTTAACAACCTATTCTAAAAATATTGCCAAGGACCCCCACGCTTAATTGGTCATCCCATAAATCTTCCGCTTTCCCGATTGAAAGAGAGAGAAAACAAGAAGAGAAAAAGAAATTCAATTCAAATTATGTTGAGTTCAAGCTTCTAAATATTAGTCCAGTGAGTGAATGCATCAAAGTACAGTTGTATTGACTCAATAATTTCCACTGTATTTGCATAACCAATGAGTTTTGAGTCATCAGCATAGAGGCTTATTTTGTTATTCAGGATTTTTTCTTTCATTTATATGCATATATATATATATATATATATATATATATATATATATATATATATATATATATATATATATATATATATATATATGTATATATATAAACTCCCTTTTAAGTTGTTGAACTGAGTGTCTGCCAGGTTTATGGGCTGAGGTATAATCTATTTTATTTATTAAAAAGAAAGATTAAGCCATAGGCTTGTCTCATTAACAATCAGCTTTAGTAAAAGCTGATCTTTTGGGGAACAGTCTACAGACACATTTCTCTTTTTCAATGTTTATTGTGATTCCATGGTTTTATTCTGTTCTCCTTTTCTGAGGATTACTTTGTACCCTCTGATTGCCATGACCCCATGTACCCCCTGTGCAGGCATGCATGAGCATTTCAAGGCTCTTTTCAATTTAGGGTGTAGATTTACAAGTCTTACAAATTAGTGCAGGTACAAGACTTGAAATGCTTTCTTTATACCTCTTCAGCTGTAGATCTATTTTTCATAGTGTCACTTTTATAGAACAAAATTTGTGAAAGGGTAGTGGCCTTTGATGGGTAAAAGCCTGAGGTAAATACTTTTAAATACCTTCTAGGAGAATCATTGAGGCTCTGGATCTGGGCGTTACCCTTTGGAGGAGGGGCGAAAAACTTAAAAATCAACATTGTATCAGTAGGACAGAAAGTTTCATGAAATTTGCATAATAGAAACCATGCCCTGTACAGGGTGTATGATCTGGTATATTTTCACATCACTTACTGGCTGCAACAATTAACACAAGTGACTATCTATAAAAGGTTTGTGGTTTTATTGATAAACACTGTTGGCTATCATTCTATGTTTAAACATATGCAGTATGGGCAGTGTTCAACTATGACAATGTTTCCAAAGCAAGTAGAACATTAACAGTTTGAGATTATCTTTGCTATTTTGTGAGTGGTTTGTACATAGATGGAGCCAGAACTATGGCAGGTCAGTGAACTTAACTTGAAGCTTTGGTTAAAACTGTTGCCCCAAACATGAAATTGACCCATTGAATTGTTCATAGAGAGGCTCTAGTCCTAAAAATTTGAGCCCCAGTCTAAATGACGTTTTTCAAATTATCATTGAAACAGTCATCTTAAGCACAGCCACAACAGTCAAGGTAGTTTAAATTTTTGTATGAAGAAATAGGCTTGGGGAATACAGCACTGCCATTTCACTCCATAGCTTGGTGGTTGTCTTGGGGAAATGTTCAAATAGAATTTTTGAACCTAGAAATGGAGTTTTTATGTTTTAAGACTTTATAAAAAAAACCTTCAACAGAGCTGTACTGCAATACACGGTTCCTTTTGAAGCTAGCTTATCTTACAGATATTTTTTCAAAGCTAAATATGTGGAATAAATCTCTGCAAAAAGGAAAAGGCAATATTCTGATTTGGGAAGAAAAGTTACAAGGCTTCATTAAAAAGTTGTCACTGTGAAATGCTGTTTTGAAAATGCTACACATAGCTGTTTTTTCAACATTACTGAATATGGTGCAAGAATTAGAGTGTGAGGACATTCCCCAAGTATTAACAATATGTTTTGTTAATCATCTGTCAATTTTATAATAAAAGTTTAAAGAATATTTCCGTGAAAACCTGCAACCATTTCTTTGGTTGCAGCCCAAGGGAAATAGTTAGTTGAGGTTGACAGCTCATTGATCTGCCATGTTGAAAGCACAGGATAAATATTATAATAGTAGCAAAATTTTGATTCAGAAATTGGATACATCACTGGGCACAGTTTGTGAAGTTTCTTATAGCTTCAAAAGGTTTCCTATATTCCCATTGCAATGTTCTAAAAATTTGTTATTGCACACATGCAAAGGTATGAAGAAAGGCATGTGACTGATGGGTCCCAAAAATCTTTAATTTTTATGCTGTGGTTGTAAGCTATATTTGAATAAGACAACTCACGAACAAGATTCTTGATAAGTATAAAAGAAGAGTGCCTGATATTGTTTGAATAAGCCACGAGAGTGCTAGTCCCATCTGCAACTACATAGTGAAACATGATTTTCTGCCCTAGTATCTGTGAAGTTTAAGTACTGTGGAAGACTAGATGTCAGTAAAGAATTGAGAGCAGTTTTATTGAACATCTCTCCTTGTTTCACCTAATTTTGTGATGAATAAAGGAACAAGCCCGCCCATCACATTAAAAGTAGCTGATTCATCAAAACCTTTTATAATCAATACATTTTCTTTTAAAGTAAATTTGTAATGTGAATATGCTTGTTCTAACTTTTAGGTACTCCTAAATATGACTATTAAAATTCTTTTAATGATGAGCACACAGGTCTGGAGTTGACCAAAGTGGGGAGGGGGGATTGGGCTGAATTTTTTTTTACAACATCAAGTCTAGCCCGTTTAAATGGTACTATTTCTCTTCATAACATTTAGAGAAACATCCGTGATTGAGTTTTTTCTGGAATTGAAGTATTTTTTTTTTCAAGTTTAAGATCCTGTGACAAATGTTGTAAACATTTTTTCAAGACTAGATTCAAGCTAAAAATTTTCAATTGCGATTAAGCTCCATCATTAACCACCAGTAGCCTACATTTAAAAAAGTTAACATTGTAAATGACCAATATACTAAAGTATAAGTAAGACAATTAAGACAAATTCACAAAACAGGGTTTGTTAGGTTTATCAAAGATCAGTATCATCTAAAGGGGGTTGGGAGGGATGGAGCTAATCACTTTAAAATACCATTCTGTGGTATAGCATAGGCTCTGTGTCCATCTCTGACATTGATCTCAGTTTTAGATTAAAGCCCAAGGAGTTCCCGACTAGGGTCTGATTGATATGGATTTTTGGGGTGTGGTACTCATACCAATATATTGGTAGCATACCCGATACAATGCTGATATAATTCTCTGCCCATATTCATACTCAAATGTTTCCTGCTGGTCTATTACACACCAAAGAACAAACTAAATAATTCACTGTGGACTCCAAAAAGTTGGCCATTTAAAATAATTTTTTTATTTTGTTGCTCTCTCCACCATGGTCAAGCTCAGCTAATGGTTCCACCCCCAAGGACTGGGCATGCACAAATTACTTGAGGAAACCTGGTGACATTTTCTGGACAAGCTCTGCATAAAATAAAAAACAAATATATTGGCCAATAACCAATATTTTCTTTGAGTAACCAATTGTGACACTGACCCTCATATCAGCCCAATAATATCAGTTGGGCTATATCTACCTCTATCCTTTGCTACTTTACTTCTACTACTATTGCTAACAACCTCACCACAGCACCAAGTTGCCTGAGGCCAGCACAGCAACACACGCTCCTCCTCCATCTCAGTCTATTCAAAGCCTTTCTTTTTACACCCTCCCAGGAAGTTCCCATTTCCTTAAAATCTTTCGTTATGACATCATCCCGCCCCAACCGCAGACGACCTGCTTTCCATTTAGTCCTAGATGGTTGGCCAAAAAGGACAATCTTAGGCAATCTGTCATCCTTCATCTGCAGAATGTGCCCAATCCATCTCAACCTTTCTCTCATTATAGCCCTAGAAAGTGGGATTGAGCCACACTTTTTGCACAGCCTACTGTTTGAAATATGGTCAGTCAGACAGGTACCAATCTGTAGACGGGTATACGGTAGAACAATCCGGAGGCAATTTCTCTGGAAAACATCTAGCAAATCTTCATCTGCTTTTTAGAGCGCCCGTGCTTCAGAGCCATATTTGACCACTATCAGCACTGTAGCTTCCAATATTCTAAACTTGGTTGCAGACTTATTTTTCTATTCTTCCAAACTTTTTAACTGTGAAAAAACACCTTGAGCTTTAGCTATTCTACTTTTAACATCTTAACTGCTCCCACCATCTTTACTAATAATACTACCAAGGTAACTGAAGCTCCCAACCTGATCAATCTTTTCGTTGCCTAATGTCACGTGTTCATCTTCATGTATTCCTAGTCTTAGTGACTTGGTCTTCTTAATATTTATTTTCAAGCCTTTTCTAGCACCTTGAACTCAGAAAACCTTTAAAAGTTCATTCATTTTGCTCACACTTTAATCTAGGATGCTTGAATCATCAGTATAATCTCCAGGTGAGTCCCCCACCCCTCTATTTAGTTCCGTGGTCTCCCATTGCCTTTCCTGTGCTTCTCGAGATGAAATCGATCAAAACAATCCATATAAAGGGGGATAGAATACAACCTGCTTAACTCCTGGTTTAATACGAAACCAGCTGCTAATCTCATTTCCTACCTTAACCACAGCAGTGTTTTTCTTGTACATAGCACTAATTGCCTCAGTGTATTTGTGTGGTATATCATACAACGATAAGACCTGTTAAAGCTCGTCTATCAATAGAATCGAACGGTTGCTCATAATCTATAAAACTGAAGGCCAAAGGTGTTTGATAATTCAGGCACTTTTCAGTTATTAAACCAAGAGTGGAAATTATGGATTAAAGTAGTAGCCTATGTGAAGACTATCATTTTGTATCTAAAAAAATTACCCTGCTAAACTTCTCTTGTATATTGGAAGCGGTTGAGGATGCTCCAAGGATTGTAAGCCAAATTTGGTGAAAATGCTGTCTAGGCCAAGTCACACCATATATATTTAAATCAGTAAAGGAGTGCTGCATCCTTCTTTTTAAAGCTTCAAAAAGGTTGCATCCTTGTGTCGTATACCAGATAAATACATTAAAGTTTTTTAGTGATGTATAAAAGAACAAAATTGTTGCAGTTAAGTTAGGAAATTAGGTTAATGGGTGGTTTGGTATTAAATCAGCAAATAGGCTGGGTTACGTTTTATCCCTATTCATATGGGTCATTTTGATGGCCTTTTTTCTAAGAAACGCAACAAAGGCTATGGGAGATCATGGAATCCAATGGTTAGGGAAAGCTCTCCTGCGTTTAGATTATACTGATTATCTACATAAAAATGTTAGCAAAATTAGCAATTTTTTTGTAGGTTTGAGATTTTAGGGTACAAGAATTATTTTGAAGATTAATATACAGAACACTAATTTACTTAGACTTGGAATAAACGAAGGTAAGATTGTGACACTGGGTAAAGAAGAGATTAATAAAGCGGACAGCTTTACTCACATTGGTGGCATTATTAATAAAGTGGTGGATGCATTGAAAATGTGAAAAGTAGAATAATGAAGACCCAGGGTATTATTTCACGGCAAAAAAAAAAAAAAATCGGAGAATTGGCTAATCAAGATTAAAATATTGGAAGATCGAGTGATGACGGTGGTCGAGAACGCTTCTGAGGCGTGGGTGCTTCGGAAAACAGATTTGTTCAATATTTTCCAGAAGAATTGTCTTGAGATTGTTTTGGGAGCCCGTCATTCACGCATTTCTATAAAAAATTTCAATTAGAAAGATTGTTTTATCAACAATCGATTCTAATAATATTATTTTGACACCTTGGTCTGAAAGTAAGAGGTCAGGTCTTGGTACAGGGTTAGACAATTAAGACTGAGGTGTTGAAAACCTAAATCAGCTGGTTTTTTTTTTTTTTTTTTTTTTTTTTTTTTTTTTTTTTTTTTTTAGAGATAGAAAGAGAATGGAAGGTGGTTTCATCCAATCCGGAGGTAGGGGTCCTCTCCCTCCTTCTGTCATATTTTTGTGTGCCCATGATCTAACAGTAGCTTTAAAATATACGTTTTTATTGGTCGACTCTGGATTTTTATGCATTTTACTTTGTCCTTCTGAATTTTCCTTAGGATAGGATCATTAGATCGTTTAGGAGGCCATGCATATGGTTTTTTTTATGCATAAAACTAAGTATTAATTGATCTTTGAAATGTTTTTTACTCTGAATTGTATTTGTAATTAATTTCAGGGTATCGGAAAAGGGTTGTTTTTGGTACTAAGATCAAGCTATAACTGTCCAGTTTGTGACCAATGGTTGCCCCTGCCAATCCTGAAAATAGCCAGTGCATTATTTCGTATTCTGAGGTAAGTTCTAATTACATATGGGAAACGTTGTTAAATACAAAAAAATAATGCGCAGTTTAGAGTTTTCAAATTTTGAAAGGAAGGGGGGGGGGGTTAATCCCACCTTGGGGACACATTATTAAAAAAAAAAGTTTAAACAATGCGAAATGTATGAAAAATAGAAAATTGTGGATTATATTGTTAAAGTTTGGACAATGGAGGTGCATATACCTGAAAGCCCTTCCGCTTCAGAATTACGTGTCGGAACTAATGTACTAGAGTATTTTATTCCCCATTCATGCCCAGTTCTCTTTCCTAAGAGGTAAACGTGATTCTGCGAGTGCTACCATTTTGAATCTAATTCTTTAATATCTTGACTAATGCTGGTTCCTGTGTAACATTTCGTAGGCTGTGGTGAGCTGCTAGTTAAATTTATGATATTTACTTTCTGAGTTTTTTGACCTTACTAGAAAGTGATTGTCAATGTTTGACAATGAAAGCAAAGCAAGAAAAAAATTTATTGTAAAAAAGACCAAAAACGTTTCAGCAAGAAAAGAATACAAACAGGGGTAACACTGCTTGTTTGTTGATAACATGTACTGACTCTGTTGATGATGACTCTATTGAATACCTAATAAATACATACGAGACATCTTTTTAAATATTATTCTAGATAAAGCTACAGAATCACTAAAAGATCATTTTGAATAATTTATAATTCTTAATGAATTTTCCCGGTTTCTGGGAAAAATTCAAAATATGGAAAAGGGAGTACTTCAGAAACATTCAGCTGAATTAGGAGTTTCTTTAACGATTTTATCCCCACAGAAAAATACGGACTATACTCCAACAGTTTTCTGCAAGTCAACTTCATTCAAATTATTGATTTCAGTAATTTCGTTTTTTTAAGTTACTGTTGTTGGGAATTGAATAAAAGAAAATTAAAAAGAAAACAATGACAGAATAACAAATTGTAATTTATATTGATCGGGAATATTGCTTATATTTGATGGGTAAGTAGTTTTGTCAATATTTATGTTCATTGTTTTATGTTTTATTTTGTGATTTAAATGGACTCTACCTTCTTAGGCTGGTTGTACGAAGAATAAAAAAAAAAAAAAAGTATCATTAATAGGTTGATTAAAACGTACTTCAATCTCAACATGATTGCCCAGTGTCACGGAAAAACCAACAAAATATCCGCAAAAGCTAAATTCGGGCAAGGTTAATTCTTTTTATGAATACGATTATTGTTTTGTGGAGATAAAACTATATAATTTTGCTACATAACCCTTGACAGAAATAACCCTTGGGAGACCATATTGAACCTTCTTTGAAAGTAGTTTCAGGAGTTCTGTACTGGAAACGTTTCATTCACTAGAACTCCAGACATGTCGTTTCATGGGCGGCGTTAATTTCCCCCTCCGATGCTCTTTTATCTCTTCTTAAGTTATATAGCATCATAAGATTTTATCTCAGGAACGCAGGCTGGCAGGAATAATGAAGTAATTTTACAATCAATATTTTATAATTGACGGCATATTTTAAATAGTATATATTATCAAATATTTATGGTTTTACCCAAAAGCAGTAAAAGATCATTTTCTCGTATAACCGACCCAATAAGGCTTGTGATGGAAGTACTTGTGTTATCTACAATTGCTCTTGGCATATTTTCTCAAGCTTTTCTGGAAATTTGTTTTCTTTTCAAAAGGACCCGAAATTGGGCATCCAGGGTGGTTTAGCACCATAATAACTTCTAAGTGGGTGGTATTAATCTTGCGGTAATGACTATTTTCTACCAGTATGTCCATCACTTGACCTTCGTCGAGCTATCTCGACTTGTACCGCTCTTTGCCTAGCCAATATAGAAAAAATGTAGAAACACAGAATGGTCGGACTTTGTATAAGAGGAAACCCCCGCCCCGAGTACTTGAAAAACAGCTTTGTAAGATATTGCAACCTCCATTAGGAGTGGTCTTCCGAGGGAGGTATCTGAAGAAACACCTTTGTTGATTCCTTTAAAAAGGAAATTCAAGAAGGATTATTTAACAAAAATGCTAGGTCAAATATTTACTAATTGCATATAATGTCCTAAGTTTTTAGTAGCCTTATGCCATGACATATGTGCAAAATCTAAGACTTTATTTCATGTATTTGTCAGTTACGACTTTTAGATAAACCACGGCAGCATCTAATATTATTTTTTGCAATTTCTAAATAACACGATAAATTTTAGAATTAAATATGCTGTCCTTCCACATTTTCCATTTCTAAATTGACTATATCATAAGAAATTAAAACATGAAAGCCTTGTCTAAGGGTACCAAAGGGACTTTCCTTGCCTATTCCTCAGTTTTTACTTTTGTCGTATTGTACAATATTGCAATAGAGGGCTAAATTGAATTTTTACAAAAATTATTTATTTTTGGTGGCATGGTTGTTAAAAATGCAAAGAAATCGTTTTTGGGTCACAATTTTTGTTTATCTTATTAGAGGAGTGACAGTTCTTTTGATCAATCTTGGAAAAATTACGCAAAAAAAGCAAAAAAAAAAAAAAAAATCAATCTTGAGAAAAATTTGCCTAATCCTCCGTCCCATAACTTGACTGTGACTTTATTTACATAATAAAAAAAAAATATAAACTGTTACAGATATAAATCACTGCGCTAGGGGAAAATTTAAATTTTGCTAACGCGTAAAGATTAACTGCATAAACATTCCTAAAGACATCCTAAATTAAAAATAATAATTAAAAAACCTACATAAATGTTCCTAAAAGCATCCTACACTGAAATGACTTTATTACATAATTGGGGATTATAGGATGAACCAATCCCATGGATTTATGCAGGTATGAAGCGGTCAATATATGAATTTGAAAATAAGTTCATATTTCCTATAAAGGGGAGAAATCCCACCTTCTCTCCCCTCCCTGTATACTACTACTACTACTACTGCCATTACAAACTCACTACATCGTAAACCCGCCGGAGGTGAAACACAGGTTAGAACTCCTTCGTCCAGTCCTGTTCAAAGATTCTTATTTGGTCACTCCTCAAGTCATCCCCAAATATTTAAAATTGATTTTTGTTTTAGTATAATAGTTACAAAGTTTCTACTCATTATTTATTATTGCTTTTTGGACCTTTGCTTTGATTCATCATAATTTCTAATGTTTAAAACTGCAATAAAAACAAAAAATGATTGGAATGTTCTCGATTTCATTCAGCTTGTTTTTTTTCAACTATTATTCTTTTTTTTCCATTTTCCGTATGACAAACTTTCTACGGGGGCGAACAGAATACTTTTTGTCTATGAGGATTGTATACGTTGAATACGATTTAATAAGGTTTGAACCGTGGATATGATGTATTATGGAATTCCTTTCTAACATGAGTATTGAAAGAAAATCATAGAAAACGCAAAAGAGGGGGGTGGCCCCCATTTCTGTGTTTAGAAATCTTGTACAAATGCAGAAAGTGTAATTGTCTCCATGAACGCTTGATAGTGGATATTATTTTTAACAATGGAATGAGAATCCCCTCCCCCTAATAAAAACTTTCGAAGGTATGACTGATTTTCGGTTTGTCAAGTCTGGTTCTAAAAAATTGTTTCATGGTGTGACAGAAAATAATTTCTAGTTTTCATCCCGCTTGACGATCAATGACATCTTAAAACCGTCTTTCAGTTTTCAGTTGAAAGTTGGCAGAGCCGTTCCTGGGGGGGGGGGGGCAACCAGGTCAGCTGCCCTGGCTGCCGGAACTGGAGGCACTGCGGCTTGGGGTTTGCCCACTTCGACCAAATGTTTCACTTTAATTTGGCTTTAGCTACTTGTATTTGAGTTGGGAGGGGGGGGGGGTGTAATTGATTTTCACCCGGGCACCACCAACCCTAGGAACGGCTCTGAAGGTATATGCCAATCCAGGTGCATCCTGTAACGGTGAGTAGTTTCTCCGGCACTTTGTGTACCAACATCCCCCCACCTCAGTTACATATGTGTTTTTTTAAGGCTTAAACGCCATACTAAGGGAACTACTTACTATCATGGCGCATGATTTGATGTTCAAATTTTTGAGTTGAACTGGGGGGGGGGGGGGGGTTAGAATGCCATCGAACAGCTTTTTATGCGTTACAAGTTGATGGTTCGGCAAGGAGCGATTAACGATATAGAGTGCACCCAGTGCATAACTGGAAATTATACACACTGTTTGAATTTGGACGGCTTAACACAGCAATAGCAATGACCTAAAAGGAGTAATTATTTGTGAGCGTAGTTGTTTAGCAGCATTGCCCATATTCAATCTTTTTTTTTTTCAGTTCAGGTCTACAACCTTAAACTTATTAGCTTTGTGTGCACCAAGCCCATTCAACCGTGAAACTAATCAAGTTTAAGGTTTTGCACCTGAATTAGAAATAAAAACTATTAGGTATGACCAATGGCTTAGAAAAAATAGACATACGGTGCCACCATTCTATGAAGGCCTGCAGCAGCTATGACTAATGAGTTACAGGTGCGGAGAAAAACAAGTGACTATCTGAATAGGATTTTGATTGAGTTCTATATGGATATGTGGGATTTGTTCTTTTTCTAGGGGTGATCATATTGAACTCATGATCTTAAAATACCGAAAGAAGGCTCCTTCGAACGGAAATTGGAAGTTCTAGTGCCCTATTTTTTTTATAGCGAACGAGATTGTAGCGCCAGCAAAGTGGTGGTTTCTGCTATTTTGTGGCACCGAGGAATACTTTCAACCCAATGACGGACAAAATCTATGGGATGAAAATTCTGAGATAAAAATTGGTTTAAAATTATCAAAAAACATATGTAGAGCTTTCCAGTCTCAGAGGCCATAATGCCGCGTGGCATGCATTCATACCTAAAGATACGCGTAGTTCATATAAAATAAGCGGTTTAAATAAAAAGTATTTTAAAGCCTCATTTAATTGTGTTAAATTTTTCTAGGCTTATTAGAATTATGTATCCTGGTGTATAATTGCGCATCAGCTGTTACTGAGGAGGGTAGGGGGATTTTTTCTGTGGTTGAGGAGAGAGGAGTACCTAAAACTTCAAAAAGCGTGCTTATAGCCCCAAATTCCAAACTTCACTGCAAGGCAATAGCTGCGGGGAACGAGTTCGGGGAAAACAGCCTCATTCGGAGTTAGACGTTCATCCGGAACTGTTTCCTTGGGGGGGGGAAGCGTACCCCATCATAGCTTTTTGCTGATTCTTTCAAGCGAAGGTTCAATTGATATAAATAATCTAGTGGTTAAATCGACTAGTGGCACATCGGACACTCACGATAAGCCTGGCGTCATGAAATATGTTACAAAACGAAAAAAATTGAGTATATTATTTAACTAGAAATTTGGCTGTCTTAGAGGGGACAGGCAATAGTAAAGATGTAGCGACGAATTAGGTCCGTAATTCGTGGGTAATACTCTGATTTTGGGGGGATTTTAGCGGTTTTTGATGATAAAAGAAAAATAAATAAAGCGTATTTGGCTCTCCCAATTTTGTTTGGTATTTTTAATGCTTGTAGTTTTCGATTTTTTTTTTTACTTTGTTAAACTATGTTGTCATTTGAATGAGTTTTTGTATTATTTTATATCTCAGAGGTTTTAATGTTTACCATTAATGCATAATTGATCTACCAATCAATAAACTGAATGTAAATTTTTCATATGTTTTTAGCACTCTAAGTGTGTTTTGCCTTAGGATGGGGCTGAAAATTGGGCAATCCCCTTCTCACACTGCTGATGAGACATAACATAGATGCAAGTAATTATTTATGTGCTCGTCTATTTTTTCTCACCCTCTCGTGCTGCTCTCTCTCCTGCTTTCTCTCTTACTCCATGTCTCTTTGTTTTTTCTCTCTCGATCTCTTTCTTTCTTTCCACCCCTCTTCCCCTCCCACTTTTGTTTCGCACCCTCTCTCTAAGAAAATAAATACAGTGAAAGACCTTAGTAGGACATTTAAATATGGCATCGGCTATCCCAGGTTTCAATTTCTTTAATTTTTAAATAATGAAGATGGTATCATACCTATCTAAAATATTTAGTTTGTCTTTCTTAGGGTTCATTTACTTAACCCACTAACTATTTATGTTGTGACAGTTCTTTGTCTAAATTATACTATGAAATACACTAGTATTGCCACGTAAAAAAAATAATAAATAAGCATTACTGACATATCAACGTTTCCTGAGAACGAAGCTACGCCAACGCAGTAAACATTTTCTGATTGTACCAAAGATCTTATTTTGGGAGGCAGATGCTTTATATTCCATAACCTCCTTGCAGTCCCTGTAATGCTTAATTTGCTATGAATACTTGGAATGCTTGGAATACTTCAGCTCTGGCGCATACACGAGGAGGGATCCGTCGGTGCTAATAAACTTTAATCCTTGTGAAATGAAATGAATAAGTGAAATGAATAACATTTCTTTGAAGAAATCTTGGTTTCGAAGTGAAACAATGAAGATAAAGTGGGTTTTGTAAATGAGCCCTTAGTTTGAATTGTTGTTGCTGATGAAGCATAATACTGTCTCTTTTAGAAGGATCGACGAGGCAATCGACACGAGACAATCTTTCTTCTGCAGTTGAAGTTGTAAATCAAACTCTTTAAAGAGAAGAAGACAAGGTATCAAGTCTAACGTTCTGAAAATACTCAGACATGAGTAGTGACTCTGAAAGCAATGGATCTATGTCTGACGACGAGATTGAACTGGAAAGTGAAACTGTAAAAAGTGCTGTTAGAACTAGTGCTAAGGAACTATCAAATAGTATGGGACCGATTCCTGAGGATTTAATCGAGTGTGTGCTAGATACTGCTATAAGCACGGATTTAGAGAGTTATTCAGTTACTGAAGCTTATAAAGAGGTTAAAAATGAGACTAGTTTTGAAAATAGTTCGAATGTGTTTAGAGGAGTAGAAGCTGACTTTGATCGAAGTGGCAAAGTCACTCAAAGCTGGATCAAAAAGAAAAATAAACTGTTGAAAGATCAAGGCAAAGCTTATATGGCCTATAAAAAAGTTAATGGCAAATGGGAGCTAGTTGAGCGACCTGCTGTTATAATGAGTGCTCCATGTAATTCGAGCAAGTGTAAGAAAAGTGCCTTGTTTTCTTGCAAAAATTTCACTCACCAAGATCGAATGGCTATATTTGAATCATTCTGGAAAATGGATGGCCGCCAAAAGTCTATTTATGTTTGTGAACTGGTTAGGTGCACTGAGACCAGGCGTCAGACCAAGCGTAGGCGTATAACTAATAAAACGCAACGAAACACAGCTAATAAGACACAACGAAACACAACTAATAAGATAAAACTAAGCAATACTAATCAGACACAAGTTAACACAACTAATCATGCACAACAAAACACAACTAATCAGAAACACATCAACGCAGTTAATCAGTCACAAGTGAACACAACTAATCTGATCCAGCTAAACACCGCGAATCAGACAAAACTAAAGACAACTAATGAAACAGAAGTAAACGAAGCTGAATCAGATACAACTAAACAAACTGACACTTTGATCACTAATGATGTCAAATCACGAAGAATGATTACTCTTTTTTATCACTTAAAAGACGACAATGGAATTGAAAAACGAGTCTGCAAAAAGATGTTTTTGAGTACCTTAGGACTTCGTGAAGGACGTGTACTTTCTTGGTTGAGAGACATGCGTGATAATCATGGAGCATTTTCTTTGAAAAAGGCGAAACCGAGAGGGAAAAATGGAGGTAAAGGCAGAGTTACAGACAAAGACAGAGATCATTTATACAGTTTCTTAAAAGACTTGCCCAAACTACCCGGGTTTTACAGTAGGCCCCACGTAAATAAGCTATATCTTGAACCTCAGTTCAAAACCAAAGTGGACGTCCACTCTCTATACAAGATATCATGTGAGGAAAAAGAAAGGAAGTGCTTATCAATGAGGTTGTTTGATCAATATCTTGATACGTTGAATATTGCGATTTACAAGCCAAAGAAAGATGTATGTGATGTATGTGCTGCCTATGAAAAGAAAAATATTTCTGAAGAGGACTGGCTTAGACATCAGTCATTGAAAGACAAAGCTATAAAAAGAAAAAAATTAGACGAAGAATCTGCCTCTGATATGATGGGTATTTATTCTGTTGAACAACAGCCATTAATACAGTTGCCCCGAACTCAAAGTGGCATGTCTTGTCAAAAAAGTAAACTAAATATTCACAATTTCACAATTTATGACCTCAAATCCAAGGATGCTTACTGTTTTTTGTGGAATGAAACGCAAGGAAATCTTGGCGCTAACGAATGCACAAGTGTATTGATCGAATTCTTGAGAGCAGAGATTGAAAAGGGTTTAAGTGTGATTATCATCTGGTCGGATGGATGTGCCTTCCAGAATAAGAACAGTGTGCTATCCAATGCGTTGCTACTCCTCAGTAACGAAACAGGTGTTGTAATTTATCAGAAGTATCTTGTAGCTGGGCATGCTCAAACCGAATGTGATTTCATACATTTAGCGATAGATAAAAAACTCCGTAATCAAGATTTATTTACCTTGTTTGAATTAGTTTGCCAAATTGAAGACCTGAGACCGCATCAGCGCTATAAGTGCAAAATCTTAGACTTTTCTTTTTTTCTTAATTTTGAATTGCCATTGAAGTTTGATTTATTCAATCAAGAAACAGGTGGAGAAATTATAGAACCACAAAATATAAAAAGCTTAATTTATTTTGATGGAAAGATTGGCTATGTTTTAGATTTTGATGATGACTGGCTGATACTATCTCAGCACAGCTTTTTAGTCAGAATAGCAGATCTTCCCAAAGCATATAGCCAGCCACTTCCACTTCATCCTCTCAAAAAGAAGCACCTCTCTGAATTGCTGCCATCATAAATGGGGTTGATATAAAGCTACACTCTTGACAGGAGACAAATTTCGCTATTACAGCCATGCTTCACGTCGTCTTAAGAAGGAAAAGCTTTCCGTTTAGATTTACTACTTTTTTCGATCAATGTTTGAACGTTCTGATTTTCTCTGGTCGACATTATTGTATTTATTATAAATAAAATATTAGTAAACCATTTTTGGAAGGGGTGGGGATGCACTGACTTAAATACGAATTAGTAGTCATAATTCACAACTATTACTTATATCCTTAACTTTAAAGTTTAATTTTTTTAAATATAAGCTGTTATAACCCTATAAATTATTATTATCTGAACGTAGTTTTAATTTAATAAAGCAGATTTTTCCAAAGAAAGTAACCACTTTCACTTCATCCTAAAACAAAAAGGAGTGCCTCTCAGAATTGCTACCAGTAAAAATGTGTTCAGTATAAATCTAGGCTCTGAAAGGAAACGATTTTTTTTTATTGTGACAGCCATATTTCATGGCTTCCTACAAGAAAAAAAAGGTTACCTTATGGATATGCTTCTATTTTGGATCAATGTTGAAACGCTTTTTTTGCCAATATCATTGTATCTAAAATAAACAAAAAAGAACAGGCTTTTCAGAAGGGTTGTGGCACTTCTGACTTGCAGACGAATCTGTTAAGCAAGAATAAGACACAGCTATTACTGTAATAGCACAGTGGATTGAGAATCTATTTGACAATAAGGAGCACCCGGGTTCGATCCCTGTCTGCAGCAAGGTTGGGCGACAAGTTTGCTACTTGTCCCTGTAAAAAACACAACAACTGAAACGTCGACTTGACGCCCTATGCGCCAGCAATGGCTCAGGAGGATCTTTATCCTTTTTATCCTTGTTTATTACTGTAATGTTCATTTTAATGCAGCATTTTGACAGTTTTTCAGTATAAATTGTTGCTCTCTGTAGTTCAGCACCCTAATACAAGCAATTTTTGTCATACAATATCACGGTTCAGGTCTCAGTCATTGCGCAGTTTCAAGTTAACCGTTGACGTATCTATTTACGGCGTTTGAAGTCTGCTTTTTTTTTCTTATTCGTCTGCTCATTATGCATGGTTTTCACTTTGCTGAAAGCAGGAATTTGACGGGGATAAAGATCCGCGCCCAATTTGCACCCAAAATCATGCCAAACTTAAGAACAAGTAAATGTTCAAATGAGGATAAATCCATTTATTTAGACAGTGATACCGGTACAAAAGTCTAGATATTTCGATCACATATGCAGTGGTCGTCATTAGTAGCAATACTAAAGTATTAAATTTGAAAATAACGAGTCTAAATAAATGAATGTATCTCCATTGGAACGTTTATTTGTTTTTGAAAGGTTAACTAAGTTTACGTCGAAAATACCGTACTTATGCGCTGATAAAAACGTACCATATACTCTTGGAGGTAGTTACCCAGTATACATGAACTTTTTAATGTTATGAGCACCAGTTGTTGCTTTTTATGATTGCTGACCCACTATTTATTTTAAACCCGAATTTGTCAGCCGAAGAAGCGAATTTTTCAGCTTTGATCCGGAATCGAAGGGAATTGTATATGTGTCCACGCGAAGACGTGAAATTCGACTGTGTAAGGGAACTTCGATTCCTGTCTTGCTGTTGGATACAGGGGCAGATGCAATCTTGTTCCGACTCAGTTGTAAGTTCAAACAAACTTGCAGCATAGTCTCTCGGCTTGTAAAACGATCAATAGAAAAACAGGCCCAGTTTAGAAACAGGTGAATTTCGTACTGTAGCTTTGAAATCTAACCCGTTTGGGCGGTTTACTGCAGTCCCCGCGTTTTCTTTTATTTTATTTTTTTAAATGATTGGTTTATATGAGCATAAAATGTGACCGAAATAGGGATCGCTTGACTTTTCTATGTGAAAGCAGCTAAAAAGTTTTACAAAGAATTTTTTCTCAAATCAAACAAATGTTTCATGTTGTTTATTTGCTGCTCTGTAATAAAATTGTCGGTTAACTATTTATTTATCCTTCTTGGAGACAATTTTTCCAGTGTGTCTCGTACAATTTCAAGAATGCCAAATAGTACATTTTTATGAGTCAGTAAAGTTTAAGCCTTTATGCAGTCCAAAACAAATTTGCTGGTTGGTGAAACGTTTCTTTTCACTCTGGTCCTAAATAGAATCAAAAAAGCCTTAAAAGGTTAAACGAAATGATTTTACACTGTTCATTTCTAATTTTGCTTGTCGGTTATATCTTGCTTGCTTTCTTCCTAATTTTATGGTTTAGTTTTTATACTTAGAGTATTCATCTAGTGGGTCCGACTTACTTTTTTTCTCTACATATTTACGAGTGAATAGAACTTAGCCTTTATTCATTTTAAACACAACCTTGCAACCAGGAGAAACAAGTTTTGTACCTATGATCCGAAATCAAATCGCATTTTCGTCCAAATTTTAAAAGAACATAATTTTGCCGGCCAGAGAAACAGACGTGGCAACTATGATCCGAATTATGCGAGATGTGAATTTCCGCTCACTTGAAGACATTTTTTTTTATAGGATGGTTGTAATAGCGAGCTTTAATTCCTGTCAGCCTAACTGTTGTGGCGCAAGGTGTTGTTTTTCCCCGTTATTATCTTTTCCAATCAAATAAAAATTAGAAAAAGAAAGTGTAATTGTGTTCTTTGATATTGTTATGAATCAATTGTGCTATTTGATCATATTGGCACATTTTATTGTGTTTGTTTTTACTCAGTTCTTAATGCATTTTGAAGAGGATATAATAATAGACTGGCAATGCTTTTGACTTTTCTTGTGTTAAAAAAACTGGTCAAAAGTCATTTTTTTTATAGTTTTAAATCATGTTTTGGTCATCTAGACAATTATACGAAACCGTTTCATACAAATTTTGATCTGGCATTAGCAAAATTGAAGCCTTGTATGAATAATTTGATATTATTTACTATAGATTGTTATGTTGCGGAAAGCTACATTGAGCGAATTCTATATTATCTAGGGGTTGAATGTAAAGTCAAAACTTCTACTTTAAATGAGAGTATAGTGCTATCCAGTTGAACTAACGAGGTAAAAAAGAGATTACCATCCAATATTTCTGTGTTGAAATGTGTGCTTTGATTCCATTGGATTATTTTCTGGACCTCAACCGTTACCTTTGCATTTTTAGCCAATCATATTATTTTATAAGGGTATATCAGAAGGAAAAACCAACTAGTCCTAGCTTTTTTTTTAGCTTTTGTCGTATTTATATCTTGTTTCTGTGTCAAATTTTGAGCCAGCAAAAAAAAAAAAAAAAAAAAAAAACGCAAAAGGGGGTTTGCTATTTTGAATTAAATTTTAAGAAATTAAAAAAAAAATAACTTTTTTAAGTCACAATATCTGTGTTTTCATAAAAAGTTATTGTGTTGTTAATTTAGTTATACATAACACCAACCATAGTTTCAATTGTCCTCAGTTCTCAAACTATCTTGCGTTTTTTTTTTTTTTTTAAGCGGATTAAAAACAAATTATTTTCTGTCTCAATAAATTTTATGCCCGGATTGAGTGTCGCTCAGTCCAATTAGGGGAAAATCTACTGGTGATCTATAAGGGGGATTTGCTGATAACCACGACATTGCAGCGGAAAATATTCAAATGTAAAGCTTCAATTTGGATTTAATAAGCTTCTGTAGCGTAACTGTGAATTGGAAATCTTGCCACATATCCTTTGCAATATTTTTACATATGTATTTAAGCTTCCCAAAATTCGTGCATTTTTAAGGAACATCTTTGAAAGCAGCCAAACCAAACACGTGATTTGATTTTAAAACTGCGTAATTAAGGTTAACGGAAGATTATATTTTTACTTTAGCTCATTCACGTTCCTTTTTATTTTGCCTAGTTTACTATTGTGGCGATTCGTGGCAGATAATGCGGTTTTTTAGACTTTCGGATCCACTTTACTATCCTATTGCGTATAATCTTTGTGTTTTAGAACCCAGGACATTTGAACTGAAATTTCATTGTTCAGGTTAGCTTATTGGGAACTTGCACAACCATATTTGTCATAAATAGTTAGGAGAAACCGATAATTTATTTTTTAATAAAAAAACTGGTTGCGGTTGTGTAGTCTTGTTGCTTCTTACTCTTGGCTGAAAAAGATTTGTTTTTCATTTCATTTTTCATCTCCTTTTCATTTCGAAGACTACTTTTTTATTTAATTTCATTTAAAATTGTATTTTCTTTTTTCCTAGTTTATGAAGATATGTAAGATAGTGTAAAAGGCAACCCAATTCAAACAATTACATTTTATTTTCACTCCCTTTCATGCATTTAAGGTTACCGAACTACCTTAAGGCCGTGATTAAGTGAACTGATGGAACTCGAAAATCCCATGTTAAAATAAAGATTTATATTTAAAAAGTACTCAAGTATTCATTGGCGGAAGATAGTGCTTTTAATATCAGGCCGTAGCTTCTTGAAGATGCTACAAAACGTTTGCTAGGATTTTGCTCTATCCTCTAATTGCTTAGAAATCTCAGAAAATGTCTAGCTCTTTTTCACAAGTGTACTCTGAAGGATATTGCCTTTAGAACAAAATCGGTACTATCATGAGCAGAAGATAATAATCTATAAGATGATTGCAACCATCTTCGATGTATTTTCCTGTTTTCGAACAGTCCCATAGAATGTTTTTAGCTACCTGAAATTTTTACAAGTTTCTTGCCAGAAAGAATTGTTTCAGATTGCCGATAACATCCCTAGAGACCAGATTGACAATCTGGTATAATTAACCTGCTATTTCCGCCAAAGAATAAGTGCTATTTGAAGGATTTTTGACAATCGACGGTCTTTAGAGAATTGAGAGACAGAAGGCTACCCTAGCTTTGATTGAACCTCGATATTTTCAAGTTCACTTAATCACGGCCTTAAATACATTTATCTGAGTCAATTCTAATTTTTCTATCATTGGTTGATTATGTTTGATATTATTGGCTTTTTAGCGACATCAATCGATAAAA
The DNA here is from genome assembly GCF_032884065.1 of Artemia franciscana. Lineage (NCBI taxonomy): Eukaryota > Metazoa > Arthropoda > Branchiopoda > Anostraca > Artemiidae > Artemia > Artemia franciscana. The sequence goes on from NC_088865.1 coordinate 46,754,584, forward strand.
ATTCTTTAGCGTCAGAAAATATCCTGTTGCGTATAATCTTTTGATGTAGTCCCTAGGCCATTAAACTGTGAATCTGATGGTTTAAATTACCTAATTGGGAAATTGCACAACCATATATATATCTTAAAAAATTAGCAGAAACCTAGAATTAGTTCTTAATGAAAAAGACTATATATGCAGTTGTACAGTCTTTCGCGATAGTGGGTACCAAATAAAAAAAAAAAATGTGGGCGAATAATAAGCTAAAACACAGGCACTTATTTATCTTCATAGTTCAGCGTGGCGATTCTGACGAAAATGGGATATTACCCTAAAAACTTCATGATTTTGAAAACAGCCCAAAGGATGATTCTATAAAATAGTGGTTTCCAGGTATGAATAGGCTTGAGATGGGTCCAGGGGTGAAAGTGTTTTATTATGATGTCTATGTTGCTTTCAGGTTTTTATGATTTAGAAAAAATTATGTTTGTGATTTTCTTGTTTTTAAGTTTTCTCCCCCCCCCCATACGAAATAAATGTTGCGCGCACCGGATGAAAATTGTAACTAAGGCGATAGCTGCGGTAGTTGAAGTTAGTGCAATTATGGTTTTATAATAATATGTTGTGCGGATAAAGAAAAATTACTTTCCTATCGTTTCTTGGTAAAAAAAGAAAAAAAATTGGTTTAATTTCATTCGTTTATGTCTGTGAAGCATCTCTGTAAAGCAATCTCGATGCTGTTTTTTCTTCATTGAAAAGCAACCCCTCCTTTAAAACTTGAAGCCAAATTCTTCTAGTTTCTGTGTGGAATTTTCAGTTAGCCAATAGGACGAAAAGTCAAATTTCAGCTGATTACTCGTATGTAAAATTTCAAACCATTAAAAAGAACGTAAGTTTTTGAAGTGGAGGATTTTCACAAGTAAACTCTCTGTTTAGGTTTCTTTATTCATAAACAAAAACAATTTTTTACTATTTACAGACGCTGCATTTATGAAAAAAACTGGCCAGCTCCTTCAACTACAATATAAATAATGATATCTATATGATAAATAATACGATAATAATAATAATAATAATAAAGAAACAAAGGCTTATACAATATCATTTCCATAACACGCCCATACCAAAACCCCTCTAAGAGGTATATAGGCCTCTATCTAAAGTTTTATTACCTGTTTTGTGGAAGCAGCCCCGTCATGAGTGTCTGAAATACTGCTAGTTCTATATCCAGTACAATCAAGAGGTTTTATGTATCTGTTGAACCTTCGGTTGGAGGAATTAACAGATGGCTTTAATAGAATGTACATGGACTAAAGTTTAAAAATCAGTGAGCCATAGGGGGAAAACTCAAGCCGTGAGGGGTACCCTGGACCGTTCTTTCTCTTTATTTTTAGTTATTTTAATTGTAATTTTCTTCATTTGAATAGAGGAGTGTCAACCTTTTTGGCCATTGTTTTATTGGTGTTTCAAAAGAATCGCTAGCGTGGGAGGTTCCTTCCCAAGACGATACTACCTTAACATTAATGTATATTTGATTGTAAATTTAGTTGTATCTAGCTAGAATTAGCTATTTTGATTCGAATCCTTTATTTATGATCGATCTGTGTTTTTTTCTATTTTATTTTTTAGTTGAGTGTGCGTCATTTTCTTATTATGATTGCTGTATTGATAATTTGATGTGTTGTGTAGAAGGCATTAAATGTGCTTCTTTTACTTTCGCATAATTTTTTTTTTTAATTTAAGGAATCCAATTTTATCCTTCTTTCTTTTTTGGGGCGCTTGACGCACGAATTGGCATTTCTTGAACTTTGAGGTTTTGCAGAGAATTAACTATGCTTACTGTATATATGACTTAACATCTGCTTGAATCGTAAGCATAAGTCGAGGCAATTGTTGGAGGTATAATGGGTCTGAGGAAGAGACTTAAGGGTCTAAAGAAGGAGTCTTGGCATCCAACCATGTAAACATGTTTCGACTTTGGACTATTAGATTTGTAATTAGCTACCCCATTCCATAAGGGATTCTCGATATTCTTTTTTTAGACTTAAGTTAATCAAACTAATAATTCTTATTGACCCAGCTGAACCGATTGGTGAAGTCTTTCAAGCTATTAGATATCCCTTTTCGGGTCCAACCTAATCTCAAATGTATTGTGCATTGCTAGATTTTCTTTTAATCGAATGTCCCACTAGGAAGAAAATAGAGTAATCATGTCAGTGAATTAATCGTTTCACTGTGTTCCCCGAATGTTCCTTCCCTAGCAGAAAATGGTCCCAACGATTGGGAAACATTTTAAAATCGTTTATCATTGGCAACTATTTTGCAGGGAATGCATTTTTAAATGGGAGGGCTACCCAAAGCTACCCAAAGGGCTATCCAAACTATCCAAAGCTACAAGTTTGCAGCTTCTTTAAGTTTGATATTAAACAACCTAAGAAAAGATTTCACAAACGCTGCTTGATTACAGTCAGAATTCATCTTAAGCTAATAGAGTTTCGAACAATTACCCATTTTTTAGATTTATATTACAACATTCTTATTACTTTGGTTGCCCTTTTCCTTGTAACCTCTTTGGCTACGCCTATGAAAAAGTATTAAAATCGTCCTAACATAGTTTTATAATGTCTTCCTTATTATTCATATGACTTTATAGACAAAACGGTTTAATTGGTCGTTACTAGTAAAAGAATGGGTTCAACTTATTGAACTAGCAAATAAGGGTGGGGGGGGGGGCGAAAAAAAACTTTGTAACTATAATTTTTTTGATCCAGCTCTGCCAACATGACTGATAATGCAAAATATGCGCACATAAAAGGCTTTCGCTAAGGATTGAAATGTAGCTGAAGATTTAGGCGATGGTGTACTGTATCTCGAGAAAAATTATTAAATATGCTGGTTACGTATAGCATAACAATTGATGCTGTCTAAATTATTGTGTATACACCGTTTACTTTCTTTTGAAACTCATGCCCACTCAAATTCATGCCAACTGGTGCGTAGAAATCTACCATATTAAGTAATGGGTTCAAAAGAAGAAATACGGCAAAGGCTATTGGAGTGCATGAAATCAAACGAGAAAGTAAAATTCTCTTAGACTTAGATTATGCTGATGGATTGGATGTCCTAAATGAAAATGTTAGCAAAATGAAAATTATTTTTGATGTTTTGAGAGTTCAGGTGCAAAAATAAGCTTGATATTAAGACTAAGTCGTTTAGACTGAAATAAATGAAGGTGAAGAGGTGATGTTGAGTACAAGAAGATTGATCAAGTGGATTGTTTGACCTACTTGGGTAGTATTATTAGTAAAGATAGTGGATGTAGTGAATATGGAAAACTAATGTTTTTTAACGGTATAATGAGAGAAAGGTTGAGATGGCTAGGGCATGTTTTGTGGATGAAGGATGACAGATTGTCAAAGATCTTCCTTTTTGACCAGCCATCTAGAGTCAAACGAAAAATAGATCGTCCCCGAGTGGGCTAGGAAGATGACATAAGAAAGGATTTAAATCAAATTGGGACTTTTTAGAGGGGGGAAATAGGTAAGCTTTGAGTAAATTGGGATGGAGGAGGAGCACACAAAGCTGTGTTGATTTCAGATGGCTTGATGTTAGAGTGAGTTGATAGTAGCAGTAGTAGTAGTGGATGAAAATATTTATTCAGAATGTTTATAGTTATTAAATTAAAAAAAAGTTCCAAAAATTATAAGTTGCTGTGGAAATTGTACGAGTTACTATTTACATTATCAACTAAACTAATGTTAAGAAATTTATTATCAGGTTTTGCTAAGATCAAGATTCAGCCCACACCAAAACCTAACTAAAGACAATATTTTACTGTGTATAGACCCCTTTATTTTTGCTATTAATGGTTAAATTAATACTTAAAGTTAGCTATTGCGATAATTTTAGTGTATATGGTTCATTTTCTTTTATTAACAATATCTATTTTTCTTCAAGGGGGTTTGACAGAAGAAGTCGAGCAGAGAGGGTGCACAATTTTTTTCCACTATTAACTTTTGTTCTTGTATTATCACCAAAACGGATACGTCTATTGGCTTCGCTATTCCCAGTCAAACATCTTTTCACTTATCTCACTATCCAATTTGTAAACAAATACCAAAAATAAATCACTACAGCATCATTTTGACTCTTCTTTTTTTGTATCTTATTTTCTTTTCTTTTTTTTCTCTAAAATCCTTTCTGCTTTAACTAATTCAGATTGTCTGTGTCATCATAAGATAGATGGTGTCAATTTAACTTGACACTCCAGGCCGTGTATGAGAACGTATTGAGTTGAAATTCATTGGCGCCATGTTAAGCCACGCATGATGATAAAATATCAGCAAAGTATATCATATATGTAAAACCATTACGAAACTATCCCTTCGATTAATTTTATGTGAAATTTATTTTGTTTTATGTCTGATTTTATATTGTTACCGAGCACTTTTAAGGTGAAAGATTAAACACAAATCATATTTCTATTTTTTTTATAGCCAGCTTTAACTTTAAAATCCGAAACGCTGAGGAGTTATTGTCTTGATTAAAAAGATTCATGATCAGTAAGTCAAGATCAGTTTTATTTCTATGATAAAAAATGTTCATTAAAAAGAATCTATTTTGTTAAATAGATTAATTGCTCCATATGAGTCCTAAAGTTTTGATAATAGCTTTAAGATTTGACTTCTGTTTTAACGAACATATAATTAATAAATATATATTACACTCTCTTACAAGATTGATGAAACTAAGCTCAGAAAGCTAGTAAGTTTTTCCAAAACAATGAAGTGATGCTAATTTGCTCCATAAAAATGATTTTGGGTTAAATGTGTTCAAGACTTTTGAAATTTCAACGTTTGGGAACCATGGGCCCGGAGGTACTTCCATTCTTTCTGAAAAGCTGTTCTGTTGGGGCTCTTAAGTGTTTTGGTTGTAAATAGTTCGAAATTAATCATAATATTTATCTTATATTATGATTTAATGAGCCAAAATTAACTTGGATTTTTCAACTTTATACCAACCAGCCATAACTCTTGTATGTTTCTCTTCATCTTAGTTTATTCGTTACTTTATTTGCCTATGATTTTGCTTATCTTGGAGTACGAAAAACTGCGGAGAGGGGTGACTCTGGGAAAAATGCGTAAGACTATGATGAAAACCGCAAGATTTAGGAGGGGAATCAGGCCTGAAGGTCCCCTCCCTGCAATGGGTGTGATGATTTATATTTATCTGAATTAAATTTTAGCTGTTTGGATTTTTCTATATAAAGCTACTGTTACCGATTCTGTAAGGCTTTCTGTAGCTGTCCATCGATATCGAGTATCAAAGAAAACTTTACATTTTTAATTGTTAGTTTAGTTTGAATAAGAATTAATCTGCAACGCTGGCAATGCAGCAGCGAAGAGTCGGTCTTATAGATGGCTCTGATTCTTTTTGTCGCATCGAGACTTGGATTTCGATTCAATGTTTTATAGATGAGTACGATAGTAATCAATGAGTATTTTCGTTGATTTTACATTAATGTTTCAGAGCATCATTATACAAAATAGTATTTAAAAAAAAATATTCAATATTTACTGCAGGAAAGAAACAAAAAATCTTTGAAGTTGCAACGATGTATATATATATATATATATATATATATATATATATATATATATATATATATATATATATATATATATATGTACTATATTTATAACGAACAGTAATTTTTAAATTTATTCATTTATGTATGTATTTTATTCGAAAACGGCTACATACTTTATCGGAACAATTGGCATCCTGGTATATTCTGGCCTTGAAAAATAACTATATATATATATATATATATATATATATATATATATATATATATATATATATATATATATATATATATATATATATATATATATTGAAGCCTTATGGCCCTTTACCATAGGTTACGCTATTGCGTTGCCTATGGATTAAACAAGGCGCTGTCGAGGGCATGTCATTACCAGAGACATAGTCGTTAGAACTTTTTAATAATTTCAAGAAAGTGGCTATTTTTTAATTTGGACCAGTGTTGATGGGTATAAAACTGACAAGGGGGGCCTTTGCCCTCCAAGCACTGTTCAACATACCCTGAAAGTCTCAACTTTATGCCCTCAGCTGTTCCTGAGATGTTGCTGTTGTGCCCTTTTGACAATTAACATGCACATAATTTGTTTTAATTTTGTTCAACATCCTCCGAAAGTAGTCTCAAGTAGATTTAGTAGCAGTTGCAGTCACAGTTGCAAGCTGTCGTAGTCATAAGTAGTCACAGTTACAGTCACATTTGCAGCTGCTGCATTAGTAGTAATAGTTGTAGAGGCCCTGAAATTTTCAAAGTAATACCCTTACCAGTTCTTAAGATATTGCTGATAGCTCTTTTTGATAACTTGGGTACAGATAGTTCCTTTTGATATAGCTCAACATACCCCTCAACTTTTTCAAAATTTTACGTCGATACCCTATTATTTTGAATAAAATGTTTTTTAAGATTTCTATCAGTATTAGGGGAAGGCATCTAGAAGGGCAGTAGGGGGAGGGGCTGGATGGTTGCCTCCCGTTCCTTTTTTATCATCTCTCTCAACATGCCTTTAAAGTTTTAACTTATTACCCTTAGCATTTCCTTAGAAATTGCTTTTGTTTCCCTTAAAAACCTTCTTGCACATAGAGTGTTTTTATTTTGCTTGATATCCCTCTCAACATGTTCTATAAGCTTTGTCTTAATACCCATAGCCTTTTTGGAGAATTAGGATCAAACGTGCCCCTCTTCCCAATAAGCAACCTTACGTGCAAACAATGGGCAATTTACTTAGCTTACGACAATGGAACTACGAAATCAGTATCGTTTCGTAGTTCAAGGTGAAAACATCTATCTAGAATTGGATATCATAAATTTCAAACCAGTAAGCTTTTTCAGTGAATTTTAATCCCTGCGAAGCTAGTTAGATTTCGCAATACCTGGCAAAGGATTAAAGTTCGTGACCTTGAGTGAAATTATTATCCAGCATTTCAGTAAGTGAGAGATAATCCTATGGTCATAATTATCAAATCATATAGACTCATTAATTGTTTTTGGAAATTTTTACTAATAAGCGAGCAGAAGAGGGGAGGTTTTCTGTAGCAAGCGTCGTCATACCTGCCGGGAGTGTGTCTCCCTTAAATTGCGGGGAATAGATAGCAGGAGCCTACGCTTCCCTCGCTTATTGGCATTTCGAGCTTCTGAAATTTAGCCAACTACCATTCAGCTTTCGTGCGGTTAAGACGTGTTTTGCCCATGGTTATGTTTTTGACTCGGAATTGGATTAACATACTTTTTGTATGAAAATGGACTCTGATATGGATACGGACTGCTTTGTTTATGCCCGGTTCTGAACTTTCTGTAGTATAATAATGAAAAAGGTGTCGAAGCTACAGTGATCTTAAAATTTGCTGTTGAATTTTTCGAGTCAAGTGATATTGCCAAATCGAAGAAAATCCTGTGGGATTCGCTGCCGAAATTGACCGAGCCCTATTCAAGGCGCACGGGTTCAAACGCAGCTCTGAATCATTTGAAAGACATGTTAGAACTTCATCTGAGGACATGCCTATCTTTGTTATCCGTTCCCCAGCCGAAGTTCCCTGTATTCCAGCAGTTGCTTACTCCAGGATAGCTTCTAAGCTTAACGAAATTCAACAGACTCTTTCGCAAGTTAATGAGAAAATGTCAACTTACGATCTGAATTTCCCCAGCCTCCCAAGCAGTGCTATTGGTAGTGATATAAGCAAAGCCACTGTTAATATCACGAATGTACCGCGTGATCTTGATAATGCATCTAAACGGAAGAAAAGAATTGGCTGTATTTCTGGTCACGAGTGCATTGATACTGTGCGTGCCTCTGGTGATTAATTGATTGTGAAGATCGATAGCGTGGCCGCTGCTGACTTTTGCAAATCTGCACGCTCGGTTTTTCGTGATTGTGAAGCAAAAATGGTGGAGAAAAAGTTTTTCGGCATAATGAAAGGCGTTGCACAAGATCTTGATTTTGCGCCTCTTAAAGCTTGCAGGGGTGTTCGAGACGCTATGAGAATTGGGAGCTCAAATTGTGTGAAAATTACGTTCGAAGACGAAATCTCTCTTTCCTCGGCCCTTAAATCTGGACTGAAGATAGGCTATGAACTATTCCGAGTGTATGAATATCGGCGAATTCCTAGGTGCTGCAGGAAATGTCAATCACCTGACCACCTTGCCGCAAAATGTCTCGATCAAAACTACAAATGCTCACGGTGCTCTGGTCCCCATATGAACTCTAGTTACTCACCTTGCAGTAACACCCCAAAGTGTGCAAATTGTAGTGGATATCATGTTGCTTACAGTTTTCGTTGCTCCAAACTAAAGGCTCTTGCAAATTCCAAAGTTCCACGACCTTCTCGCTTGCAATCATGAATGAGTATAAAGTCTCAGTGTGCTCTTTCAACATCAATGGGATAAAGGATAAAGTGTTAAGCCTTGATGAGAAACTAGTTAATCATGATGTTGTTCTCTTACAAGAACACCTGCTCCCAAGTTGCAGTGTAAACTTTCTAAGGCAAAGCTCTCAACATGCTGTTTTCACCACGAATGCCCGCCATACCCGAGGTAGGCCTTCTGGCGGTCTTGCCTGTATAATTAAGCGATCTTTGCCTAGATATTTGTCTCCTAGCTGCTACCAATCATCTGAACACTATCTTGCAATCTGGCTTGCAGACGTGATCCTAATCAACGCCTATTTGCCCCATGATAGAAGATCTGTTTCTTCCTTCTCCAGTTATGCTAATGCCTGCAACAAACTAAAGACTCTCATATCTGGTATTGAGCGTCTCGGATACAAGTGGGTGCTTATAGGCGACTTAAACTGTGACATCACCGTTTCCTCGACACGAAAGGAAGCGCTTTTTCAGTGTCTATCCTCAGCATTTAAGGTCCTAGCGAAAGACCTCAGTTTTGCATATATCCACTGTAGTGGTTCTGTCTCAAATTTGGACCACTGTATCTGCTATCATTCATTACAAACTTCAGCAGTACATGTTGATGAAGATGAGAGAGATTATTTGATATTACGGTTACTTCTGACGCATATTCGAACCAACCATCACTGTCGCATAAGTGGTTTGAAAATGTCCACCGTACGTGCCCCCTTCCATCTTCTTTGCACAAATGCGTACCCCATTATTGACAATACTCGTGCTGATTTGAATCGCTATTATCGTGACATTATCTTATGTATAAAGCAAGCTGAAGATGTGGCCGTCCCACTGATCCGTGTCAGGCGGAATACCCAAAAACCAATTTGGAAGTGTGATCCTTTGCTGAAAAAAGTCAAGAATAAGGCCAATTTCTGGTTAAGAATTTGGCCTGCCTGTGGTCGACCTTCTCGGGGTACTGTGTTTGATCAAAACAAAAGACGAAACTCGAATATAAACGCCATCTTCGTGCCGTTCGTTACTCCGGTGAAATCTGCCAAGTTTCCGGATACAAGTTCTAGTGATATTATACCTCGTCCATCTTGGATCGAACATTATTCAAAAATATTTTCGAAAGTTAATTATGCAGTGCATAAGCGTTTCTCACGTTTGCTCGAAAAAAATTTGCCGTCACGTTTATGTCAGAGACATGTGATTCCAGTTGAAAAGTGGACTATTGTTAAAGGTATTAAGGGTTTAAAATCAAAATCTTTGGATATTGATGGGATTAGTGTTTTGAATCTTGTTCCGAATTCTTTTGAACTGGTATCTCATCTCCAACTGTTTTTTCAAATGTGTTTTAGTAGTTCGTGTGTGCCCGACTCGTTCTTATGCGGTAGCGTTACGTCACTTCTAAAAAAAAGGAAAAGATCCGGTTTCTTGTAGTTCTTATAGGCCAATAACGGTAGCTTGTACTCTTAGCAAGCTTTTTGAACACCTCCTACTATCTTATATCACTAAGCTTGCTCTAAATGATGATAATCAATCTGGTTTTAGATCGGGGCTAGGCTGTCAGCATGCTCACCGTGCTTTGACTTCTTTATTAAAAGATGCCCATCACACTCGTCGTGTACTTCGTTTCGCAACCCTAGACTTGTCTAAAGCATTTGACAGTGTTTATCATACTCAAGCATGGACAGCATTATGCTAGAGAGGAGTAAATCCGTCGGTAATTCACGTGCATCGTTTTTGGTACTCCCATTCTTACCTTCGCCTTAAGTCATTAGATAATTCTTATTTTGGTCATATCCCTGTTCGTTGCGGTGTAAGACAAGGGGGAGTTCCTTCGCCGTATATTTTTAATGCTTGTATTGAAAATGTACTATCAAAAATATCGACTACGTGCCTACTAGGACCATCTGATATCTCATATCTGGCTTATGCGGATGACCTTCTTCTGATTAGTCAAACTGAGTCTGGTCTTGCCCGTTCAGTGAAGTCAGCTACTTCTGCTTTCCGCGATATCGGCCTGTACCTAAATATTGACAAGTGCGAGTTTCTTGTTTTCAACGGTAATAATTGTTCAGATTCACTACACTGCGGTGGTTTTAGTATTTCTCGTGTTAAATCGTTTCGTTGGCTTGGAATAACAGTTTGCGATTCTATGAATGCTCTCCGGTCTCGTGCTGTCAAAGATATTAGTGATAAGCTGAGGCTCGGTTACTCTAAAATTGTAGCAATTCGTGGACACTATGGGAGAAGAGCGCTAACTCGGCTTTACTCAAATTTTTGCGATCATTCTGTACTCTTCTGTTCTGGTATTAGGCCACTTCTGTTGACTGGTGATCTAAAACGTATTCGTATAAATTATTACCGGTACTGCAAATTTTTTTTATATCTACCTCGTTCTTACTGGAATACAAAACTGGTTAGAAAGTATTGTGCGACAGATATTACTGGTGCTTTCGAAAAATTATCGGCCAATCTTGCTATTGAAGCGATTTATAGGCTAGGATGTTTTCATCGCCTTATCCGTCTTTTTTCTGTATGTGATTAAATCTATTTCTTGTATTACTTTTGCTGTTTTTCTTTTGTATTTTACTCCACTTAACCTCTGTTTTTGTAAAGTGGGTGATAAATAAATTATTATTATTATTATTATTTATGGCCTCATGGGCTGTGGGGGTTATTTCATCTCTGGAGATATAGTTATTTGACTTGTCGACTGTTTTGAACAAGATGGCTATTCCAAAATTTTCATCAGACATTTTTTGGAGGAGGGTAGCTAAAAAGGGAATGGGAAATGACTGGTTGCCCTCGACCATTATTTAACACCCCTCTCAACATGTCCTGAGAGTTTAAACTTAATGTCCCCTGCTGTTCTTGAGTTATTGGTGATACGCCTTTTTGGCATATCAGCTGGAAAGTTTTTGGTGTAAACTGGATACACATGATATCTTTTTATTAAGTTTAACACCCTCATTAACAGTCCCCGAAGTTTCACCTTAATACCGTTAGCCTTTTCGAGCAGACCTAAATCAAACATTGTCCCTTTTCCCAATGATAAATCCTGATGAAAAAAAAGGCAAATCGCATATTTACAATCCTTGCCCTGAGGGCTGTTTGGGACGTTGCATCCCTGAAGGCATAGTTACTAACATTTTGACTATTTTGAACAAAATAATTTTTTCAGAATTTCGATCAGTGTTGAGAGGAGAGGGTATATAAAAAGGGGAAGGGGCTGGTTGCCCTACGATCACTCTTCAGCATACCCTGAAGGTTTGAACTTAATATCCTCAGCTGTTCCTAAGATATTGCTGATGCGCCCTTTTCACAATCAACATACATACAGTGAGTTTTGTTTATGTTCGGCAGCCCTCTGAAAAGCAGTAGGGTGTTACGTCATCCCCATAGGTATAGTTACCTTTAGACTATTTCGAACAAGATGGGTATTTCAAAATTCGAATCAATGTTTTTGGAAGGAGGATAGCTAAAAATGGCATGAGTGGGGCAGGCAGCCCTCCAACCACTTTTCAACATTCTCCTCAATGTGTCCTGAAAGTATCAACTTAATACCCTTAGTCGTTCCTAAGATATTTCTGATCCTCACCCTCAACATTGCAATTCTGCCCCTCAATATTCTCCAAAGTTTCACTTAATGCCCTTAGCCTTTTTGGATGCAGCCAGAATCAAACTTTCCCCTTTTGTTAATGATGAATCCTACATTTAAGAAATTCTTGCCTTGCGCCGTGAGGGCAGGGCATCTCTGGGGAATCAGCTATTGGACCTTTTGACTAGTTCGAATGAAATGACGATCTCGGAATTCGGATCGGATGCATTTGGGAAAAAGGGCGTGTCTAATACTAATAGAAATTGTAACAAGCCATTTAACCAATACAGTTATGCCTTCGTAGATGCCATATCCTCGGGGCAAGGAAGACAAATTATGCAATTTGTCCATGTTTTACATGCAGGATTTATAAAGCGGAATTCCAACACACGCTTTTATAAGGGAAATAAACTATAATAAGACAAATTCTTCACGCTAAGTTTTTTTCTTACACAGTTTTATTAATTGTTTTGTTAACATATTGATTTTGCTGGATTCAAATATGCAAAACGTTCTTTTCCCCATCAATGTCTTCTTTTTTATTACAATGTTAGCGGCTCCGTTAATATGCCGCTAGTCCTGGTAAATTTCTCATTTTATAAAAGTATCTAAAAGCTGCAAATTTTGTCTCTATCTTTTAATTTTGGGGGAAAATCACCCCCTTTCTAGGTACTCTCTTGCATATATTTGTAGAGGTCCGAACATGGAAAAATAACAGAAAAATTAATAGAAGTGTCTTTTTTTCCGTAAAGGGCAGTAGCCTATATTCAACATTTGCACTTGGCGGCCAAATTTCTTGCTACGCCACTGTATCTTATGTTGGTATGTATGCCAACATGGCACTGAATTCGCCCCTGTTTTCATAATAGAAGAAACGGCTAGGAAAACTGCCAACAGAGGGTCTCTTTGAAGTTTACTACTGGGCTCAGTGATGGCTTGCTGAATGTGCAGCACTAGACACTGCTGTTAACTTTCATTACGGTTAAAAGTTTAAGTTTTATTTTTAGTTCATTTATTTGATTTTCTCCTTTTTCTACGAAAAGCACCAAGTAAAGAACTCCTGGGCTCGTCTGGAAAATAATGGACTATATTTTGCTAATGTCTCGAATTCTCCGAGAGTTGCCGAAATCTGAATGCTATAAACTAGATAAAATCGCTCTTTTTTAGAAGTGACACACTCTTGCCTAGCAACATCTTACCTAGCAACATCCTGCCTAGTAATATCACTTGCCAAAAATCCCCCTGTCTTCTTTGAATTTATGTATGCCTAAGCGCATTTCTTTGCGCAAGCTTTGAAAGGTGAAGAATCATTAGAATCACTGTGAGAATGGAAATAAATTTAGGATAATAATCTCTGAATAACAGAGACTTTAGTTAATGTTAGGATTTAATTTGAATGAGTTCAATTTGTTAATATTATGATTCATCAATTTTTTGATTTAATTGAACTAATTTCATTGGATAATCTCCTCATTGTAGTTGAATTTAAATTAATAGTCTTCAAATTCAGTTGATCATCTGATGAAGGTTGCCAGCGGATGACAAAAAAGATCACTTGATTTCGGCAATACAAAAAAAAATCACTAGAAATAGCGATAAATCATTAGAGGTGGCAACCCGGCATCTGGTTTTAGCTAAATAACAAGTAAACGTTGGTACCCACCCTATTTTGGGAGTCTATTAAAATCAGCGGGCTTGTTTATTACCGAATTTTAAACGGGTTTGTTTAAACTTTGATAAGTTAGACATGAAACGTTGCAAAATAAACGTTACAGGTGAGTAATAAAAGTTTGAAAATATCTCATTTTGTTGCTATTTGTATTTGTATCTCAATTTGTTTTTGAAGGATGATTTTGATAACAATGATAGGTACTTATGTATTATACCAAATACACTCAAGAAGTGAAGTTACGCTAATCATAATGAAATATACCAAAACATAATGAAAATATAATACTTTAGTCCATGTAATAATATAATTTGTCCTATATATTTGCTAATAAGGGGGTGGGGTGGGGGTAAATTAACTCAACCTCACCCTCCCCCCTAATTTGCAAATATACAATGCATACAAGTCCAATGCATTCTGTCACCCGTCATTTGTCTGTGTGGCTGTGAAAGCGGTTTTCTCAGATCTCACATTCAACAAACTTTTTGTCTGTGTTTGGTATAATACATAAGTATCCGATGATACTCAACATCGTTGTAAATTTGTAAACTAAAAAATAAGTTTCGAAATGAAAATCAAGAGCAACACTAAGACTTCAAATGGACTCAGGTGAGATTTACTCTATAAAGGCATTCGCCATGCAAACAGGCGTACCTTTACAAAAAACATAAGAATTTGTTTCATATCCGACAAGATGCTTATCGTCCGATAACGTTTTGCAGAGATGGTGGGTTTTTCGTAATGCATGACAAAAACAATAGGCATTAGAAAGATGTTTGAATAAAATCCCCCTTGGGATATGAGCTCGTCAGTTTAAATCCCAAGATAGGCGATTTTATTTGTGAAATTTTGAGCCGAAATCAAAACTGTTTTTTCAAATGACAAGTTGCTTCATGTTGATTCTATGCAATTAAATAAAATAAGTTTGATAACACTTACAATGCCTCGTAAAAATGTTGCATTGTCTGATACTTCGTGTTGAACAACGTTCAGTTACATTGTAAAGCCAAGTTGTAGACAAGGGGCTGCGCGCTTTTACCACCTAGTGTAATAATTGATTAAAAAATGTTAGTTTTTGGTACGAAAATAAAGATTGAAGTTGAAACTTAAAATAAATCATATTTTTGCTTCACAGATTATGCAAGATATATCTACAAAACTAGATTAAACAAACTAGATCGTGATTTTTCTGTGTATTTATATAATTCTAAAAACTAGTACTTTGCTGAAATTACTCAACCAAGGAATTTTGCGTTTTTTAATTGTACATTTCAAAGTGCCATTTCCACCACCAAAAATACCAGTATTATTCGTGCTGAACACAGTACATTCTACACCCTGCGTGGCGCGTGCCACGTGATGCACACGATTTGTATAACTGGGCAACCCATCGGTAAAAGAGGTTTAAATGAAGAAAGTCTTTTAAAACTTGGTTTGAAATATATAAAGCCACCGTTCTTCAACCTTGGGAAGCGAATACTGGGTGAAAAAAATCGGTGTGAAAGAGGAAAGACTTAAGACTCATGTAAGAAAAGACTTGCTACAATGTAGTTTTCTACTGAGCCGAAGCTAATTGTCTCCGTATGCAAACAGTAATTTTCTGGTTATTGTCTGATTTCATAGATCCAAATTCTCGAGTGTATAATTATCTGCTAACAGATAATTACCAACCTATTATTTTATTAACTGATTGATTTCGGAATAGTATCTACTGTAAAGGATCGTTTGGTCGTTACCTTCACTTCTATCTACTTTTTGAGGGGGAGAGAGGCTGGGACGATAAAAACATTGAGAAAAGACGTTCTGGTGGTTTATCCTGCGGTTAAATCGGATCTGTATTTGAAATGTATTAAGAAAACAAAAAATGTTAGAGAATTTCAAAAATTTTCTGAGTTAAGTACAATGGTTCTTTTCGGTATGGTATCTTGAAACATTTTCTTTTGAAGCCTTTTCCCTTGCCAACTAACCTTTGGTATTTTTGGGACATTTAGCGGATTGTGACATGGAGAAATGTATCTTTCAAATCAAGGTATGCTCTATACTTTTGACCAATGCAAGATCTTTTAACTGACCTCAGGGTTTTCATTCGAAGTTTTATGTATATATATTTCATTAGACTTGATTGAATATTATTCACGAATCGCCTGACTTTGTTTACACAGCTGAAATTCAACAAAATTTATTGTCCTTAATTTCTTCAGCTCTTAACATTTTCAAACACTATTTAAACTCCATACTTGCTAATCTGTAATATTGCCATTCTGTAAAAGGTCTCGAAGTTAGAGATCGAGTTACAAACAACTATCGCCTACTGTTGCTCCGCAGCACATATAATGAAACATATGTAAGATATTTATTGATATAATATTCTCATTGTAGCCACAATAATGAACTAGCTGTTTTTTATATATTGATTTGAATTTCTGTTCATATACAGCGAGGTTAAATAATATTTTAGACAAGGTGGGGGGGGGCATAAATCCCTCTCTTAAGGACAAGAAATTACTATAAGTGTGACGTAAGTGAGAACGAAGATGGAAATGCCTTTTCATCGTACAGGAACAAAACAATTCCTAGAAACGAGGCCTTTTTTGCGAAGACGAGGACACCCCGCCTTTTATATCGTACAGGAACAAAACAATTCCTAGAAATGAGGCCTTTTTTGCCAAGAGAGTGACACCCTGCCTTTTATTTACGAATAATTAGGCTTTGTTACCAACAGCCGTTTCACTGAAAAGCGAATGTTGTTTTTTTTTTGTCGCGTCGTTTTTAATTGAAACCAGTTTATTTGATGGTTTCTACTTAGTTTTTTTTTTCTTTTTTTTTCCCAGAAGACGGCTGCATTTTGCCAAAAAGTTTTGTAAATAAAAGGCTATCAAACTAAGTATCAACTAAACTAAGTATCAAACTCCTACTAGAAGAAAAGAAGGCATTTATGTGTTATATAACATACACTTGCGGAGTTATGTTTGGTGAATGCTAATGAAATGCTACTAGGTTGTCGCAACCTTGATGGGAGACTGCAAACTTCGACTGAAAGGTTTTCAGCGATGGTTCTTTCAACAGTGCAATGGTCCGGTTTGCTAACCAATTCTGATCTATAAATGACATCAAAAAGCGCCATTCTTGGTGCCATAATACTTTTTACTCTCGTGCTTTTAAGACAAATCTATAGAAAACACGTTGGTATGAGCATAATATTTTTATAATAATTCAACCTCAAAACCGCCAAAATTTGGTATCAAAGAATAAATTAAACCCAAAACGAACAAAAATTAAAATAAATAACCAGATCGTAAGTAAAGATAATAAATAAGCTACTGTTGTAGATAAAAAAAAAATCATAAAACAAGCTCAAATTAAATGTTCAAGATAAACCTAAAACGAACAAAACTACTACAACTGGTGTTTGGATACTGCTCCCCTCCTTCGCCAACCGTATAAGTTCTTAAGCATATTGCATCGCTTGCATTGTACTGAAAACTACATGTATTTTGAACAGTTTACTTTAATTTTTCAAAGCATCAACGATAAATAAAGCATAAATCACTATAAGGTGACTAGAAATTAAAAATGAAAATAATCTGAATGTTTAATATGTAACGATATCAGCTCAAGAAAATCTCAGTAATTCAATATTTTATTTAACTGTATTTTTATTATTTTTCAGCGTTATGAATATAAAAAATGTTCATAATATATTTTGTGTTCAGTAAAGCGCAAGTGATTTAAAAGGCTTCAGAACTTTTACTGTTAGGGGATTGGGACAGTAGCCAAATATCAGTTTGTATTATTATTTTTAATCATTGTGAAAAGTAGATTCTTGTGATATATTTCTTGCTATGAAAATTCTAGTTTTTAGAGTTTTGTTACTATTGACATACTTGTCGTTTACTATTTAACTGTTTGATAAGCTGAATCGAATTCTTTGTAAAAGAAATCTTTTAAACGATTAAATGAGAATGACAAGTTCAATTACATATATGACGAATTCGCTGTTTATCACCATTGAAATATTATGGACATTAATGATTAAAAAAAAAACTTAATACTTGAATGTCTCATCTCTTTTTTCTATGTAGATCACTTCAAGCACTTCTTACATTCTTGTTGGTTATATTAGTGTGTGTTCAGTTCCAACGTAAACCCAATCCGCACCAGAACCTGGTATTAGATTCTAGGCCCAGCTTCTCCCAATAATGTTGTGGGCGTACACCCGTGTTAAGTATTTTATCTCTGTGTGGCTCTGTCAATGGTCATGCTACGCTTAAGAAATGAAAAAGTAATTGACAAACTCTATACAGAAATGTGCATGTGGACTTTTCTGCTGGATTTTCTGTTTGACAAAATGTTTGAAAATCCCTTTCACAAGTAATTAGGCTAAGGCTCTGAAGGCACCTGAATGGGAATATCGATTTACTTTCGAATATTATTCGAACTGTTATTTCAAGTTCAAGTCCTTTTAATTTTCAAACTGTTTTCACTCACTACTAAACTATAATACATCATACAACAGAAAAGAAAAATATTTAACGAGGGTGCCTATACTCGAAAACCGGCACCTTTAGAAGAAAAGAATAAATAATATTACAAAAGTAATGAAAAATAGAGAATAAATAAACAATAAAAATACAAATCATAAAAACGAAAATAAAACTCCACATTCAACTCACAGCCCACAATCCACGTCTAATAATGTATTTAATATAAATAAACACCAGCACCGGCAACCATGACTTCATATTAATTAATAATTATCTATTAGATATAGATTTAAATAATTTTTAGAAGAATGTGAATCCACATAACTTTCATAAATGTTCCAAAACTTTATTATTGAATTTTTTGTAGAAAGTCTGGATTCTTCAGTATGAATCCTAGGGCAAGGCAATTTAGCTGAATGTCTTAAAAGACTACATGTATTCTGAACAAACGAAATTAGCGAGGAATTAATAAATCAAGAGCCAACGGTAACTATTAGATCATCTGGGAATATGCTGAAAAATTTATTTAGACTCTTAGTAGGGGAATTACCAGGGAACGCCAATGGGAAAGGAAGGAGTGTTCTTAATGTACCAAGGGCTTTATTTTGAAGACGTTTAAGGGGCATAATTTGATATTTATTAATATTTAAATAAGTAATGGGACAATAATTAAAATAAGAATGAATTAAAGAATAATAAACTGACTTACGGGCAGGGAAAGGGAGGTAAAATTTTGGATACCGCTGTAACCCTACATTTTTTCCTGGCTGAATCCTTAGTCTAACCAGATGAAGTTTCCAAGATAAATTTTCATCAACTATAAGACCTAGGTACTTACAACATTCTTTTCTAGTAATGGTAACTAGTTCTCCGCTAAAATGGGCAGATATTTGAGGAAACGATGACAGGGCATGAGAAAGTCGACAAAAGTTGATAAAATGGATCTCCGATGAATTTAAAACAATGCGGTTGTCAGTAAACCACTGCAATAGCTTTATGAGACTATGACAGATGTGTTCTCAGACCGATGATTCATCTGTGCCTGTGACGGAATCAGCTGTGTCGTCTGCGAATAGTAGAGCAAGTCTATCACCTGCGATAGCGTCCATAAGGCTATTGACGTATATTAGAAACAGAAGTGGTCTAAGAATTGAACCTTGCGATACTCCTCCCTTTCCTGAACTTGGGGTTTTTGCCAGTCTTACTATACCTCCATCCACAAATTGATTCCCACCAGTAAGGTAAGACTGGATGAGCAAGGGAGCATTGCTTCTTATTCCGCAGTTGTCAAGCTTACCCAGAGGAATCAGTTGACAAATCGTATCAAATGCTTTCTTCACATCCACAAATATAGTAGCTGGTATTTCGCTACGGTCCATTGCATCATTTAGGAATTGTAGCAAAACCAGTATAGCATGCTTGGTAGAGTGCCCAGTTCTGAATCCAAACTGATGCATGATGAAGAATTTAGACTTCTTCATCAGTCAGATAATTCATCACTCTGTTATAGATGCAACGCTCCATGATTTTCGAAAAACCAGAGAGAATAGAGATAGGGCGGTAGTTCGAAGACTGCTTGGGGTCGCTACCTTTGTGAAGGTATATGACCCTCGCCGACTTGAAAAGAGTGGGAAAGATTCCGTCCTTAAAGCAAGAATTGATGACATGTGCGATGATGCTGACAGCTAT
This sequence comes from Artemia franciscana, assembly GCF_032884065.1. Lineage (NCBI taxonomy): Eukaryota > Metazoa > Arthropoda > Branchiopoda > Anostraca > Artemiidae > Artemia > Artemia franciscana. Next base: position 46,774,448 of record NC_088865.1, read on the forward strand.
CCATAGTCTTCTTGATGAGGATGGACAACCCATCTAGACCTTCGGAGTGGCCGTTTTTCATGGCTTGTATTATCTTGAGGAGTTCATCTTTGGTGACTGGTGACAGAAACATAGAGGAGGTGAACGACGAAGGCAGGTATTTTGTTTAATCATATCTGCAGATAGTTGACCAATCGCAAGGCTCCTCTACGGTTCATCATTGTCTCGGGAAATGTGTTGGTTTTTTGCTTATTCAGGCATTCATTTAATATAGTCCATGTCTTCGTTGGCGATTCTTCTGCTTCTTGAAACTTTTTAAGGTAATATGCCTGTTTAGCTTTCCTAAACAGGGATGTCAAAGTGTTTTTATAGCTTTTGAATTCGTTACCAAATTAATCAAAATTATCAAAATATTGCCTGAACTGCATATTTTTTGTCCTCAATATTGGTAAGTAATCTTTGCGTGATCCATGGCTTTTTCGTTGTCGTTCACCTACCAGAGTGCCTTTTTGAAAAAGTGCAGGCAGAGTCAAGAGCAGATGAGAATTTTTCAACAAATAGAGCAGCCATTGCGTCTGAGTCTGTTTCTTCATAAACTGAGTTCCGATCGGTACAAGCTAATGTGGCTCTGAAATTTTTGTAGATATATTGTCAATAGTCCTTCTTACTTTTATATTCGTATTCGATTTCCAACGGTTAATCAAAAATTCACCAAATAGGATGAAGTGATCTGAAGCATCAGTTAAGTTGATGTAACTCGGTTGCAGACTAAAATTCGTAAATATGTTATCTATAACTGAAGCAGACTGTTCACAAATCCGTGTTGGCATTCTTACCGTTGGGAATAAACCTGCAGAATAACAATTAGTCAGTAAATTCACAGGCTGAGATCTTGAGGCATAGGCCTCCGAATTCACCAGTCCTAAATCTATATTAAAATATCCCATAAATAACATTTTCTGGTTCCTAAAATTCAGCCGCTGCGTAAGATCATTCAACTTAATAAAACTCGAGGCGCTTGATCCCGGTAGCCGATAAAACATGCATAGTAGTAGCTTCTCTTTACCAGACATAATTTCAAAAACCAAGAATTCAAACTCAATCTCTTGGTATAAATCGCTGAAATCTGCAATTTCACGAACATGCAGATCCTGGTTAATAAACAGAGCAAGTCCACCTTTCTAACGGATAGCTCTATTTCTATTATGTACTCTATACCCAATTATACTAACTAAAGAGCTATTACTATCACTAAGAAATGTCACACATAATTCCAATGTGTTTACTAGAAAGGAAAGAGGAAAGAAAATCAAAACTACTAAGCACTCCGCGACAATTCCAAAACGCGACTCGGGATGATTGTGACTGATTAAATGCAGGGATTTGGTCATTACTTATTTATTTGCTGGAAGGAAAAGACTGGATAAAAAGATCAGGATAATTATCACCAACTGATCCCACCGATTTATGTTATTCATTTAGGTCAATTTGATTTTTCTCAAAATTATGGGGCCGGTCAGATGTTACCTTAGTTAACATTTATCATCAAATCATCATAAAAACAAAACCTACCAAAGTCAATCTGAAGTGATAGGTTAATAAGCAGAAAGTGGTACCCCAGATTATTCCAAGTATGAGAGGAGCAAGGAGGCTGCCGGAACAGATCCTAATTAAACAGCAGCAATACAGTCATTTGGTTCACCAAACTCAGAGGCCCAACATCCGACTTGTTAGCTGCAGAAAGAAAACACGAGCAGAACGAAATATTTTTTTATGCAAAACTAGACTGTGCAAAACTTTGTGCAAACAGAAAACATGAAAACAATCTCACTGAATAGCAATATACAAAAAGCACACTAAAGCAAGATCAATTTAAATCCCCCTTTTCTCTGTTTTTTCACTCGCGAAAAATTAATTTAAATTCAAATCACTATTGTAACTTATTTATTAATGCATTCCAAACGTAACTAGATGCGAGAGTACAAAGATGATGAAGATCCTTTGATTTCCAGCCATATGTCTGTACCTTTTCAACAGACCCAAGAAGATGTTATTTCACCTTTCGTTTTCATCTCACTTGACTTAGTCAATAGCTCACTTCTTCGCAAATTCAATTCAGGTGGCAAGTCAGTACAAATAACTATACCACTTGCCTTGAGTTTACCAACGTTCGACATTATTACTTGAATCTCATTTTCGGATCCTAATGATACAAGTACTGGCTTCACCTGTTTTGCTTACTTTTATGTTAGCGAGAGTCAGTAATATTTGCCGAGCGAGAAGCGTAAAGATAGCGCTTAGGTTTCATTCCTGGCTCAGCAATACCTAACTTATTCCTGGAAAGGTTTTTATGGCACTTGGTATTAACCAAGTGACATATAGCAATCGCAAATTCTGTCGGTCTGTCAGTCCCGGTTTTGCTACTTTAGGCACTTCCAGGTAAGCTAGGACGATTAAATTTGGTAGGCGTATCAGGGACCGGACCAGATTAAATTAGAAATAGTCTTTTTCCCGATTTGACCATATGGGAGGGGGGAGTAGGGGTTTAATTCGGAAAAAATAGAAAATTGAAGTATTTTTAACTTGCGAACGGTTGATCAGATCTCAATGAAATTTGATGTTTGGAAGAATATTATGTCTCAAAGATATTATTTTAAATCCCGACCGGATCTGGTGACATTGGGGGGAGCTGGGAGGGGGGAACCTAAAATCTTGGAAAACACTTAGAGTGGAGGGATTGGGATGAAACTTGATGGGAAAAATAGGACAAGTCCTAGATACATGATTGACATAACCGAAATGGATCTGCTCTCTTTGGGGTAGTTGGGGGGGGGGAGTTAATTCTGAAAAATTAGAAAAAATGAGGTATTTTTAACTTACGAACGGGTGATCGGATCTCAATGAAATTTGATATTTTGAAGGATATCGTGTCTCAGAGCTCTTATTTTAAATCCCGACCGGATCTGGTGACATTGGGGGGGGAGTTGGGTGGGGGAAACCTAAAACTTGGAAAACACTTAGAGTGGAGGGGTCGGGGTGAAACTTGGTGAAAAAATAAGCACAAGTCCTAGATACATGATTGACATAACCGGGACGGATCCGCTCTCTTTGGGGTAGTTGGGAGGGGGGTTGATTCTGAAAAATTAGAAAAAATGAGGTATTTTTAACTTACGAACGGGTGATCGTATCTCAATGAAATTTATATTTAGAATGATATCGTGTCTCAAAGCTCGTACTTTAAATCCCGACGGGATCTGGTGACATTGGGGAAATTTTGGGGTGGGGGAACCTAAAGTCATGGAAAACGCTTAAATTGGAGGGATCGTGATGAAACTTGGTGGGAAAAATAAGCAGAAGTCTTAGATACGTGATTTACATAATTGTAACGGATCTGCTCTATGGGGGGGGGGGTTAATTCTGAAAAATAAGAAAAAATGACCTATTTTTAACTTACGAAGGAGTGATCAGATCTTCATAAAACTTCATATTTAGAAGGACCTCGTAACCCAGATCTCTTATTTTAAATCTCAACCAGATCAAGCGTAATTGGGGGGGGGGCAGTTGGGGGGGACCGGAAATCGTAGAAAATACTTAAAGCGGTGAGATCAGGATGAAACTAAATGGGAAGAATAGAAACCTGTTTTAAGATACGTGACTGACATAACCGGACCGGATCTGCTCTCTTTGGTGGAGTTTTTTTTTTTTTTTGGGGGGGGGGTAATTTTGAAAATTGAGGTATTTGTAACTTGCGAAAGGGTGACCAGATCTTAATGAAATTTGATATTTGGAAGGATCTTGTGCTTTAAAGTTCTAATTTTAAATTCCGACCAGATCCTGTGACATTGGAGGGAGTTGAAGGGGGAAACCGGAATTCTTGGAAAAGGTGAAAATTGGGTATCGGATAGGTGATCGGATCTTAATGAAATTTGATATTTAGAATGAATTCATGCCTCAGAGCTCTTATTTCAAATCCCTACCAGATCTTTCGACATTGGGGGAGTTGGAGGGGGAAATCTTGGAAAACACTTGGAGTGGAGGAATCGGGATGAAGCTTGGTGGATAGAATAAGCAAATGTCCTTGATGTGTGATTGACAGAATCGTACTGGATTTGCTCTCTTTGGGGGAGTTGGGGAGGGGGGGCTCAGTGATTTGGCGAGTTTGGTGCTTCTGGACGTGCTAGGACGATGAAAATTGGTAGGCGTGTCAGGGAGCTGCACAATTTGACTTGATAAAGTCGTTTTCCCAGATTCGACCATCTGGGGGGCTAAAGGGAGAGGAAAAATTAGAAAAAATTAGGTATTTATAACTTACGAGTGGGTGATCGGATCTTAATGAATTTTGATATTTAGAAGGACATCGTGACTCAGAGCTCTTATTTTAAATCCTGACCGGCATTAAGCCTCTTATTTTCCTTTTTAAATCAATCTATTGATTCATAGAATTTTGTTACAGCTCATACCATCTGAGCTCTTGGCTCTTAGCTCTTCTTTCCTCGTCACTAGTGCCATATGAGCTCTTAGCTCTTGTTCACATTAGTTTCTGGCGTTTCGTCAGATTTTTCTTCCGGTAATCCATGAATCAGCAAGTTAAGCTTTCGGTCTTTTACTTCAAAAGCGAGCAGCCGTTTTTCTGGAGCTTCAGATTTAAGCTTTTGATCTTTATGACTAGGATGAAAACTTCGATGTTGATTTCTCTATAAGTCGGTTTATATAGCTCTTGGTATTGACCAAGTGACATATAGCGATCACAAATTCTGTCGGTCTGTCGGTTGGTCTGTCCGTGTGCCGGTCTATATGTCCTAGTTTGCTAGTTTAGGCACTTCCAGATAAGCTAGGACGATGAAATTTGGCAGGTGTATCAGGGACCAGACCAGATTAAATTAGAAATAGTCGTTTCCCCAATTCAACCATCTGGGGGGAGTGGGGGGGACGGTTAAATCGAAAAAACTAGAAAAAATGAGGTATTTTTAACTTACGAACGGGTGATCGGATCTTAATGAAATTTGATATTTAGAAGGATATCGTGTCTCAGAGCTTTTATTTTAAATCCCAACCGGATCCGGTGACACTGGGGGGAGTTGGAGGGGAAAACCTAAAATCTTGGGAAACGCCTAAAGTGGAGGGATCGGGATGGAACTTGGTGGGAAAAATAAGCACATGTCCTAGATACGTGATTGATATAACCGGAAAGGATCCGCTCTCTTTGGGGGAGTTAGGGGGAGGGTTAATTCTGAAAAATTAGAAAAAAATTAGGTATTTTTAAATTACGAAGGAGTGATCGGATCTTAATGAAATTTCATATTTAGAAGGATCTCGTAACTCAAATCTATTGTTTTAAATTCTGGCCGGATTCAGTGTCATTGGTGGGAGTTGGGGTGGGGGAACCGGAAATCTTGGAAAAGGCTTAGAGTGGATGGACCGGCTCTTAATGAAATTTGATATTTAGAAGGAACTCATGTCTCAGAGTTCTTATTTAAATCCCGACCAGATCTGGTGACATTGGGGGGAGTTGGAGAGGGGAACCGGAAATATTGGAAAACGATTAGAGTGGAGAGATCGGGATCAAACTTGGTGGGTAGAATAAGAAAATGTCATAGATACGTGATTGACGTAGCTGGACTGGTTCCGCTCTCTTTGGGGGAGTTAGGGGGTCCAGTGCTTTGGCGAGTTTGGTGCGTAGGCGTGTCAGGGACCTTCACAAATTGACTTGATAAAGTCGTTTTCCCCAGTTCGACCATCTGGGGGGGGGGGCAGAAAAAAATGAGGTATTTTTAACTTACGGGTGGGTGGTTAGATTTTAATGAATTTTGATGTTTAGAAGGACCTTGTGTCTCAGAGCTCTTTTTTTTAAATCCCGACCGGCATTAAACCTTTGATTTTCCTTTTAAATCAATACATTGCTTCTTAGAATTTTGCTTAGAACTTCCGGCCTTGTCATAAGTGCCATATGAGCTCTTAGCTTTTGTTTGATTTGCTAGGTGACTATAGAACTAGGTATCCCGGAGGTATCTGGGGAAGGTAAACAGGAAGGTTTTGAGATAATAAGGTATGGCTGCCCTCCCCCCTTATTGCACTTCCTGATCGAAGGGCCATGAAAGGGAGATCAGCACTGCCGATAGGGAATGTAGACTCCAATGCCGTATTCTTTACTTTTTTTATATAGCTGTTAGATACTGCGCATTCATTAATAAATAACGAAAATAATTAGATTTCATCCGTTATATCTGTACGTAGCCGAATTCTATTAGGTTGTTCTTAAGGTTTGTTAGAAAAACCCTGACTAACTCAAGGTAAAATGTTTTTTCGGTACTTATCTCTTATAGTCACCACACTCAAGAAGTGTTAATCCTAATGAAACATATCTAAGAATTATGAAAATAAAATACTTTAGTTACAAAATTATGGAAACTACAACAGTGAATTATGGTAATCTGGCTCCCCAGAACGCATTATATTAAATGGTTTCCAAGTTAACCGAAATACTAACTAAAATATTTAATTAAGATATACCTACATTTTACTGTATATACACTCATACGCTAAGCTAATTATCACCGAGTCAAACAGTTCGTGGTAACGAACTGTAGTAAGGAGCGACCCGGCTCAATAGTAAACGAAACTCTAAAAAACGGAATTTCGATGCTAAAAGATATATCAAAAGAATCAGATTTTTATGCTGATTTTAAATATATAAGTTTCATCAAATTTAGTCTTTGTCATCAGAAGTTACGAGCCTGAGAAAATTTGCCTTATTTTAGAAAATAGGGGGTAACACCCACTAAAAGTCATAGGATCTTAACGAAAATCGCACCATCGGATTCAGCGTATCAGAGAACCCTATAGAAAAAATTTCAAGGTCCAATCTACAAAAATGTGGAATTTCGTATTTTTTGCCAGAAGACAAATCACGGGTGCGTGTTTATTTGTTTTTTTTTTTTGTTTTTTTTTTCCCAGGGATCATCGTATCGACCAAGTCGTCCTAAAGTGTTGTAAGAGGGCTCATTCTAACGGAGATGAAAAGTTCTAGTGCTCTTTTTAAGTGACCAAAAAAATTGGAGGGCACCTAAGCCCCCTCCCACGCTCATTTTTTTACCAAAGTCAACGGATCAAAATTTTGAGATAGCCATTTTGTTCCGCATAGTCTAAAACCATAATAACTATGTCTTTGGAGATGACTTACCCCCCACAGTCCCTGGGAGAGGGGCTGCAAGTTACAAACTTTGGCCAATGTTTACATACAGTAATGGTTACTCGGAAGTGTACCGACGTTATCAGGGGGATTTTTTTTGGTTTGGGTGTGGGGTTCAGGGGAGGGGGCTATATGGGAGGATCTTTTCTTGGAGGAATATTTCATGGGGGAGGAGAAATTCAATCAAAAGGGCGCAGGATTTTCTAGCATTACTATAAAAAAAACAAACAATGAAAATATAAACATGAAAAAGTTTTTTCAATTGAAAGTAACGAGAAGCATCAAAACTTAAAACGAACAGAGATTATTACGCATATGAGGGGTTCTAAAAATACTTTAGCATAAAGAGCGAGGTATTTAGGAGGAGATAAATACTTCACTCTTTATGCTAAAAATTTTTTAAGTAATTTCAACTATTTATTCTACGGCCTTTCTGATTCAGGGGTCATTCTTAAAGAATTGGGACAAAACAAGATTTAGTTTGAATTGCGAGGTATTAACGAGGGGACCAACCCCCTCATATATATAATCAAAAATATAAGAATATAAAAGTTTGTTACGTAAGTTAATTCTTAAGTTGCGTATTTTTTTACTAATAAAAACGTTCGTTAAAAATTAAAAGATCTAGTTGCCTTTTTAAGTGACCGAAAAATTGGAGGACAACTAGGCCTCCTTTCCCACCCCTTATTTCTCAAAATCGTCTGATCAAAACTAAGAGAAAGCCATTTAGCCAAAAAAAGAATTAATATGCAAATTTCATTTTAATAATTTATGTACGGAGAGCCAAAATAAGACATGCATTAATTCAAAAACTTTCAGAAATTAAATAAAAAAAACAAGTTTTTTGAAATGAAAGTAAGGAGCGACATTAAAACTTAAAACGAACAGAAATTACTCCTTATATGAAAGGGGTTTTTCCTCCTCGACGCCCCGCTCCTTGCGCTAAAGTTTGATTCTTTCTCGCAACTCTACTTTGTAAAACAATAAAAAACTTTAGCGCAAGGAGCGGGGCGTCGAGGAGGAAAAACCCCTTTCATATAAGGAGTAATTTCTGTTCGTTTTAAGTTTTAATGTCGCTCCTTACTTTCATTTCAAAAAACTTGTTTTTTTTTATTTAATACATACTTAAATCAAACAGTTCGTGGTAACGAACTGTAGTAAGGAGCGACCCGGCTCAATAGTAAACGAAACTCTAAAAAACGGAATTTTGATACTAAAAGATACATCAAAAGAATTGGATTTTCATGCTGATTTTAAATATACAAGTTTTATCAATTTGGCCGAAAATTTGCCTTTATTTGGAAAATATGGGCACTCCCTAAAAGTCATATGAGCTCCTATCTACAAAAATGTGGAACTTCGTATTTTTTGCCAGAAGACCGATCACGGGTGCGTGTTTATTTTTTTTTTAAATTTTAATTTTTTTCTTCCCAGGGGTCATCGTATCGACCAAGTGGTCCTAGAATGTCGCAAGATGGCTCATTCTAACGGAAATGATAAGTTCTAGTGCCTTTTTTAAGTGACCAAAAAATTGGAGGGCACCTAGGCCCCTCCCACGCTCATTTTTCCCAAAGTCAACTGATCAAAATTTTGAGGTAGCCATTTTGTTCAGCATAGTTGAAAACCATAATAACTATTCCTTTGGGGATGACTTACTCTCCCATAGTCCCCGGGGAAGGGGCCGCAAGTTACAAACTTTGACCAGTGTTTACATACAGTAATGGTTATTGGCAAGTGTACAGACGTTTTCAGTTTTTTTTTTGGTTTGGGGTTGAGGGTAGGGGGTTTTGTGGGAGGATCTTCCCTTGGAGGAATATGTCATAGCGGAAGAGAAATTCAATGCAGGGGGTGCAAGATCTTATAGCATTATTGTAAAAAAAAAACAATGAAAAAATAAACATGAAAAAGTTTTTTCAAGTGAAAGTAAGGAGCAACACTAAAACTTAAAGCGAACAGAGATTATTACGCATATGAGGGGCTCTTCTCCTCCTAAATACCTCGCTGTTTATGCTAAAGTATTTTTTAGTAATTTCAACTATTTATTCTACGGCCTTTCTGATTCAGGGGTCATTCTTAAAGAATTGGGACAAACCTTAAGCTTTAATGTAAAGAGTGAGGTATTAACGAGGGGACATACCCCCTCATGTACATAATAAAAATATAAGAATATAGAAGTTCGTTACGTAAGTTTATTCTTGAGTTACGTATATTTTTTACTAATAAAAACGTTCGTTAAAAATTAGAAGTTCTAGTTGCTTTTTTAAGTAACCGATAAATTGAAGGGCAACTAGGCCTCTTACCCCACCCCTTATTTCTCAAAATCGTCCGATCAAAACTAAGAGAAAGCTATTTAGCCGAAAAAAGAATTCTAATTCAAAAGCGTTCAGAAATTAAATAAAAAAACTAGCTTTTTTAACTGAAAGTAAGGAGTGACATTAAAACTTAAAACGAACAGAGATTACTCCGTGTATGAAAGGGACTGTTCCCTTCTCAACACCCCGCTCTTTACGCTAAAGTTCTTTACTGTTTAATAAAGTAGAATTGAGAGAAAGAGTCAAACGTTAGCGTAAAGAGTGGGGTGTTGAAAAGGGAACAGCCCCTTTCATACACGGACTAATTTCTGTTCGGTTTAAGTTTTAATGTCACTCCTTACTTTCAGTTAAAAACTAGTTTTTTTTTATTTAATACAGAAAGAAACCGGTTCCGTCAGACCAAGAACTTGAGTATGGTGGCTTTAAGAGATCAGTACCATTTTTTCTAACAAACCTGTTGGATGACTTAGTAGAGAATAAAAGTAATGAATGAAATTAGTAATGAATGAAAGCTATTTTATTTCACCATCCATTCATGCAGGTATAGTTACTGAAAGTTTTGCATTTACTTACCGAATCAAGAAAAAGATTTGTAAAAACCAGTGAGTTATGAAAGCAGTCCCAAATTCTCTCCCCCCCCCCCACGAAAAACTATAGGGTCTTCCAAACTTGCTGACTAATGCTAATATATGACATAAATAGTATAGGACGCCTGTATGAATTTCTGCAAGGAGGTTAAACCAAATTTTCATGGAAGTAGGGCGAGACTGAGATTTAAGCAACTTTTTTTTTATAACCAAAGTTATTTTTTCCAAAATACTAGACAATTATTTACTTTTTCTGGAACTACCCTCCCTCCTATGTATTAGGGGTTTTGACCAAATCATTAACAATTTTCCACGTCCTATCTTCAGTGAGATTTTCGAACATGTTATTCCTCATGTAAGTGGTAATGGGGCACGTGACGATAAGTAATATCATAGTCGACCATCAAATAAATTGATGATAGTTAATACCATGTGGCTAAGAACCATGACTTCTTTTGTTAGCTTCCTTAGCTTCAGCAACAGAATTTTTTGGTGTTTCCACAGAATGTCCGTAATGACCTTTACGCTATGACTTTGTCTTGTGACATCAGAATCGATTTTGATGACGCCTCTTGCTCAAAGCTCGATCCGCATGGAACTTTCTCTTCTCGGGAAAAGGAATCCTAGAAAATTGTGCCAGCAGTAAAACAAAAATAATAGTTTTTGTGATTTTGAGGGATTTTGGAATTATTCCCATTAGTAATGATCATAAAGGCAAGAATTTTAATGTTTGTACTGAGAGTTTATATTTTATTGCATTTCCAATTATGTCTTGTCTCTACTGCAGTTTACATTTACATTGGTGATACGTTTGAGTGGTCTTTAGATTTTAGATTCTCCTCTGGCTTCAAAGACCCCTGGGCCTCACCCAAACAGAATTTCTGAAGTATCTGAAGCTTGTGGTATCCCAAGCTTGTGGCTTCGGCGCTGTTTTCCCACTTCGGTTTTAGGGAGACGTGAAAGTGTCATAGGTGATTATTATAGTGGCGACGGAGTGTATTTTTTGGTAATCCTCTAACGTGAGTGTCTTTGAGGATGGTGTATATACCTTTTGAAAATTGTGAGAGTAGTATAAGGCAAACTAAATGTATATATATATATATATATATATATATATATATATATATATATATATATATATATATATATATATATATATATATATATATCCAATGACTTAAATTATATGAAAATTGTGACTTGGGACGTTACAACGTTAAAAAAAAAAAAAAAAAAAAAAAAAAAAAAAAAAAAAAAAAAAAAAAAAAAAAAAAAAAAAAAAAAAAATATCGAATTGGCATTTGACTGACGAAATCAGTTTTGAACTGGAATTGCTAGAAGTTACAGAAACCCATATCCCAGGGGTAGAAAGCGTAAAACTAGGTTATATAGATTTTTTTTTTTTTTTTACTTGGGCATGAAGGATGGTTTGCATAGACAGGGTGAAGGGCTCATGATGAATAAGGAATCTTCTTAGTCTTGCTTAGATTGGGAAGGTATAGTTAATAGAATTCTAGTGGCTCAAATAACAGATTTGGGGATATGAACAACAAAGACATAAACAGCTTAGCGCTCAAAACAAGTTTTTACGAAAGATTTTGGCAGTCTTAACCGACAAATCTAAGAACATTTGTGTTAGAGACGGATTCCACAATCACTTTGTACGCAGACCGCGGTCCTGTGTTTTTAGCAAATATCTAGTCCTGTGCTAGCCTATATCAAATTTTAGCAATTATCTCCATAAATTGCTCCTTTTTTGCATATTTACAATTTTTCTTGGTGTTATATAAAGGTGCTCTTTATTTCTCCTATATGAATATAGAAAATTACTTGATTAATATAAAGAAACATCTGGAGTTTTGTGGCTTCCCAAATCCTTCCCTCCCCCTGGTATGCATGGTATAAAAAATCATGAATTTTGTGATTAAATTAGTGAATTATGATTGTTTGTGACTCAGTGCCGAGTCAGCACTCCTAAGATTAAGTCCAGTTGATTATTATTGACTTGGGGCAGACCCAAATAACTGATTCAAACCTCAGGTCACAAAGGCCTCTTGCCTCCCCCATCCATGTCGTACCCTAGCAGTTGAAGGTAATATGGTTTGTGTTTTTTTTTCAATACATGGCTTTGAAATTTAAAATTGCCTAAAGACAAAAAAAATAATAAATAATAATAATAAAAATAGCCACTGTGTAATTTCTGCCCCATCGGGCGTGTTATTTTAATATAGGGCTTACTCGTACCTCCTCCTACCCTTTGTTGAAGAGACTTACTTCGTATTGTATTTGTCCATCATTGTTTTCCACTCATTCTGACAACCCTATCCACCAGCCCCAGACCGGCTTGAGCAGGCAACACTCATCCCTCGCAGAGAGGGTGACTCACCCATCATTCGCCAGCCATCAGCAGCAAGTGGTACCTAATTTTCAGAACTGGTCCCAGCAAGAGCTTCTTTCTCCCAGGTTTGGCTGTTCATCAAATGGTATTTTCTTGCGCCATTATTATTGCTTCACGTGTCCATGTGGATGAATTTATTGCAAACCACCCTTTCTTGTGGTCAGACACTGAACAGGACGGCCAGTGGCTGGACAGTTACTGAAGTTAGCTGTAGTAGGTATCTATTTGTGCCAACTGTCCTGAGGGGACCACAAGAAGGTTGTCTGACCCCCTAATGCACAGGGAATGTTGAAAAAACTTTTCTCAATAATTGCTTATATTCATCATGGTAACTTTCCAATTTTGTTGAACAATACGCCTCCGAGATGGTCAATGGATCAGATTAAGAGCTATGTGTAACCGCCGAAACGCAACAACTCAGTCTTAGGTGTTAAGATATGCGGACTGGTTACTTCTTAAATTCATCAACGAGGAATTAGAAACAAGAAATGTGCTCACTCTGAGGAAGGCTGAAATCCTTGAGTAACATCTTCCCAAATCCCATTTCGTGGGATTTTAGTTCTCTGAATATCAGTTTTTTGAAAACCTTATCTCTGGCTTAATACATCGGATTCTTTGAAGCAGATGGGAAATGCTGATGATGTTTTTTTTTCTTTTTTGTCAGATTTGCCAGGTCAGTTATGGTAGGAAATCTTTTTGAACCTGTTAACTTTTCCTCTGGGAAATGAATTCTAGTAAAATTAAATGGCTCACTTGCTCTACGTCGCAATGTTCGCATGACTAAAATAATCCAGCGAATTAAATTCATGATCAAGGTATCAAACAGTTTGTAGTAACGAACTGGAGTAAGGAGCGACCCAGCTCAATAGTAAGCAAAACTCTAAAAAACGGAATTTTGATACCAATAAATACATCAGAAGAATCGGATTTTTTTGCTGATTTTAAATGTATAAGTTTCATCAATTTTAGTGTTACCCATAAAAAGTTACGAGCCTGAGAAAATTTGCCTTATTTTCGAAAAAGGGGGGAAACACCCCCTAGAAGTCATAAAATCTTAATGAAAATCACAGCATCAGATTCAGCATATTAGAGAACCCTAGTGTAGAGGTTTCAAGCTCCTATCTGCAAAAACGTGGAGTTTTGTATTTTTTGCCAGAAAGATCACAGATACGTGTTTATTTTTTTTCCGGGATGATCGTGTCGACCCAGTGTTCCTAGAATGTCACGAGAATTCTCATGCTAATGGAAATTAAAAGTTCTAGTGCTCTTTTTAAGAGATCAAAAATTGGAGGGCAAGTAGTCACCCTCCCACGCTCATTTTTTCCATCGTCACCGCATCAAAATTTTGAGATAACCGTGTTGTTCAGCATCGTCGACATATCTAATAACTATGTCTTTGAGAACGACTTAATCCCCCACAGTCCCCGGGGGAAGGGCTGCAAGTTATGAACTTTGCCCATTGTTTACATATAGTATTGGCTATTGGGAAGCATACAGACGCTTTCAGGGGGTATTTGTTCTGGTGGTGGGGGAGGTCACAATTCTATTTTTTAAAACAATAAAAAAGTTTAGCGTAAAGAGCGGTGCGTTGAGGCGAGGACGGCTACATGAGACTGTACTCTTTGAGGTTGCTTAGACTCCTTGGGACCGTTTGTTTTACAAATGCTCTGTACAGTTCATTGTTTATAACTGAACAGGCGATCATAAGAAGTTACTGATTTTCGTTGTTTCCAGTCTCCACATGTCTGTACTGACGTGTTGGCGAAAATCTTGTTTTCAAATCACAATACCAGTGTGACATTATACTTTCTTATAATTTCAGACTTTTTCTTCAGTTCAGTGAATTTTGTTGCAGGTGGTTAACCAGGTGAAAACAGTCAGTTTGTGCACTTTAACTGTTAATGTATATACATTTGCTATGATTAAATACGTACATAACTTGTTCTTTTGGCTAAAGTTTTTAGCACTTCTAAAAAAGCCTCCTCTTCTAATTAAACGGCCCTTTTGTCTCACATACTCACTGAGTCACACACGCACACACTCACACACTCAGAGCCATATTTGACCTCTGTCATCACTGCAGCCTCCAATATTCTAGTTGTCTTCCTATTCTTTCAAACTTTTTTTTTAACTGTGAAAAAACACACTAAGGCTTGACCATTCTGCTTTTAACATCTTCACTGATCCCACCATCTTTACTAATAATCGAACAGTTCGTGACAAAGAACTGTAAGTAAGGAGCGACCCAGCTCAATAGTAACAAAAACTTAAATTTTGATACCAATAGATATTATATTATATAGATCCTATATCATAGGATCTTAATGAAAATCACACCATCAGATTCAGCGTATCTGAGAACCCTACTGTAGAGGTTCCAAGCTCTTATCTGCAAGAATGTGGCATTTTATATTTTTTGCCAGAAGAAAAATCACGGATGTGTGTTTATTTGTGTTTTTCTCTTTCCCAGGGATGATTGTATCGACCCAGTGGTCCTAGAATGTCGCAAGAGGGTTCATTTGAACGGAAATTAAAAGTTCTAGTGCCCTTTTTAAGTGATAAAAAAATTTGAGGGTAAATTTTGTTCTGTATAGCCTAAAAATCTAATAACTATGTATTTGAGGAAGACTTAAGACCCCACTGTCCCCGGGGGAAGGGCTGCAAGTTATGAACATGTAGCCCTTGGATCTTTCCATGGAGGAATTTTTCATGGGGGGGGAAGGAGGGAATATCCATGATTTCCAGGATTTTCCTGGATTTCCAAGAAAGGAAAATCCAAATGGATTTTCTGGATTATCTGATTCTATGAATTGATCTTGATTTTCCAGAAGGAAAGTCCAGTAATTGACCGAATGGACAAATTTATTGTGAAAAAACAGGGAAAGACGGTGCCATAAAAATATTGGGGGGGGGAGGGTTGCCTGGGCCCCCTGGATCCACCAACGGCACTCTATTTCTAAGGACACGCAGTGATCATTGGTGGAAAAGAAGCATATTTTCTTTATTAATACGAGTTGACGAATCATAAAACAAAAGAATATATAATTTAAAAATGAATTGAAAAATTCTGAAATCAAAAGAATGTAAAAGTACATTACATTTCTATTTTTGCCAATTTTTTGCTGTACTCAGCTTCTTTAATTACTTCCGTTTTTAAATGATGTGTTATGATCGCGGCGAATCCGCGCGGGTTAACGCTCCTGGATTATAATAAAACATTCAGAAATTAATCAGGATATTTAGTGTTTGCTTGTTTTTGCCGAAGAAAAGTTGAAGTATGCTCTTCTGTCATTTTAAGGAAATCTGGGGAACGATTGTTTGTGCATGGAGGAAATATCTTCGTGTTGAGGCACCAAGAGCAGTAAGTTTAAAAATTGTTAATCGAGTAACAAATGTTGTGCCTCCATTTTGAAAATTATACAAAAGATAATTTTTTTGTTCAGTAGGTCTCTTTAGTTAAAAAAGGTCTAAAATTGAACTGGTCTACTATGACAAAACAAAGAAGGAAACTTTGAGAAAAGAATAGTGGGAAGAAAAGAATATATATATATATATATATATATATATATATATATATATATATATATATATATATATATATATATATATATATATATATATATATATATGAACATACACTGTTCATCCTCTCGCCAAGAAACTTGTAATACGTTGTTTAGTAAACTCTTGCAGAGATTTTAGAGATAATATTTTCCGGAGGGGCGTTAGTGAGTTTTTACAATTATTTCTGTCAGAAAATAACATAAATTATTATATAATTATGTATATTCATGTAGAGCTATCATTTGAAATCGATAGAAATATAATAGATGGTATCAGACTCTGTTATCGCACAGAGTGCGATTTTTTGTGTTGTTTTTTGTGATGTAAATTTTTATGAGCGTTTTTGATCGATCATTTGTTGTTGTTTTTTTTTTATTATCTTTTTAACATGAACATTTTTTTCTTTGCTATATTAACGAAAATCTGTTAATAAACAAATTTGAACGCCAAACCCCTACCAGTCGGTCCCTATTTCGAATAATGTTTTGTTTTATCAAACATTTCGTGGTAACGAACTGAAGTAGGGGTTCTGGTAACGAAGCTACATCAAAAGAATCGCATTTTAATGCTGATTTTAAATATATAAGTTTCATCAAGTTTAGTCTTACCCATCAAAAGTTACGAGCCTGAGAAAATTTGCCTTATTTAGGAAAATAGGGGGAAACACCCCCTAAAAGTCGTAGGATATTAACGAAAATGACACCATCAGATTCAGCGTATTAGAGAACCCTACTGTAGAAGTTTCAAGCTCCTATCTACAAAAATGTGGAATTTTGTATTTTTTGCCAGAAGACAAATCACGGGTGCGTGTTTATTTGTTTGTTTGTTTTTTTTTCTTTTCCCCAGGGGTTATCGTATCGACCAAGTGGTCCTAGAATGTCGCAAGAGGGCTCATTCTAATGGAAATGAAAAGTTCTAGTGCCCTTTTTAAGTGACCAAAAAAAGTGGAGGGCATCTAGGCCCCCTCCCACGCTCATTTTTTCCCAAAGTCAACGGATCAAAATTTTGAGATAGCCATTTTGTTCAGCATAGTCAAAAACCATAATAACTATGTCTTTAGGGATGACTTACTCCCCCACAATCCCTGGGGGAGGGGCTGCAAGTTACAAACTTTGACCAGTGTTTACATATAGTAATGGTTATTGGGAAGTGTACAGACGTTTTCAGGGGGATTTTATTTTGTTTGGGGGTGAGGCTGAGGAGAGGTGGCTATGTTGGAGGATCTTTCCTTGGAGGAATCTGTCATGGGGGAAGAAAAATTCAATGACAAGGGCGCAGGATTCTCTAGCATTACTATAAGAAAACAATGAAAAATAAACATGAAAACGTTTTTTCAAATGAAAGGAAGAAGTAGCATTGAAACTTAAAACGAACAGAGATTATTACGCATATGAGGGGTTCTAAAAATACTTTAGCATAAAGAGCGAGGTATTTAGGAGGAGATAAATACCTTTGTCTTTATGCTAAAGTATTTTTAGTAATTTCAACTATTTATTCTACGGCCTTTCTGATTCAGGGGTCATTCTTAAAGAATTGGGACAAAACTTACGATTTAGTGTAAAGAGCGAGGTATTAACGAGGGTACAAACCCCCTCGTATACATAATAAAAATATAAGGTTATGAAAATTTGCTACGTAAGTTAATTCTTAAGTTACGTATATTTTTTACTAATAAAAACGTTCGTTAAAAATTAAAAGTTCTAGTTGCCTTTTTAAGTAACCGAAAAATTGAAGGGCAACTAGGCCTCGTTCTCCACCCCTTATTTCTCAAAATCGTCTGATCAAAACTAAGAGAAAGCCATTTAGCCAAAAAAAGAATTAATATACAAATTTCATTTTAATAATTTATGTGCGGAGAGCCAAAACCAAATATGCATTAATTCAAAAACGTTCAGAAATTAAATAAAAAAAAAAACTAATTTTTTTAGCTGAAAGTAAGGAGCGACATTAAAACTTAAAACGAACAGAAATTACTCCGTATATGAAATGAGTTGTCCCCTCCGCAATCCCTCGCTCTTTACGCTAAAGTTTGACTCTTTGCCACAATTCTACTTTTTAAAACAATTAAAAGCTTTAGCGTAAAGAGCGAGGGATTGCGGAGGGGACAACTCATTTCATATACGGAGTAATTTCTGTTCGTTTTAAGTTTTAATGTCGCTCCTTACTTTCAGCTAAAAAATTAGTTTTTTTTTATTTAATTACTTTTAGGATGTACTTGAAAAAGCAAGCTCGAATAACGCTAAAAAAAATTCTCTTGTTTTGTTTAAAAATGTGGAAAATCACAGGGAAAAATCAAAAGCTTTGTTTTTTGATCGTTTTTTTGTTTAATATGATTAGGCTTTATTCGAAAAGCATAAAAACTGTTTCAAGTGTATTATATAAAAAAAAGTAATTTATGAGAAATATCGTAAAAAATTGAGTGTAAAAATTGAATGTAAAAGAAGACAAAAAGAAGATATACAGTTTTTTTAATATACAGTTTTTTATACAGTTTTTTATTGTACTGCAGGAAAAGCATCTTGGTTTTGCCCTTTTTTTCCCCCTGTGCTATAAATTTTAGTTTAGTGGCTTTTACGCTTTGCGGCTTTTACGGAGAGCTCAGATTTTCGGCTGGATTGATAAATTTACTGTAGCATTTAAGTTTTAATGTTGCTCCTTACTTTCAGTTGAAAAAACGTATTTTTTTATTTAATTTCTGATAATTTTTTTTAAATGCCAAGAAATCTGGCCCCACCTCTGTGGAGGAATCTCCTTTCCCGAGGAAATAAACATCCTCCAGACAATTCAATCTCGGAAAAAAATACCCCGTAAAATTACACTTTAAAACTTCACTCGTAAAAATTGAGACAGAAAAGAGAAAGCAAGACATACAAAAAGAATTTTGTATAGGAATTCTGGTAAATTCCCCCAGAGTATAATTTCTCTTGACAAATTCGCCCTCTGGAAACTTCCCTTTCTGTGGAAAAATCCCCCATGGAAAAAGCCCCAGCAGAAAATTCGTCGCCCCCCAACCGAAAATATATGCATACTTCCCAATAACAAATACCATGTGTAAACACTGGGTAAATTTTATAACTTAAAAACCTTTCCGCTGAGGCTGGGGGGATGATCTTGCTATGTCCAAGGCATAGTTATTGGGCCTTTCAACTATGATTAACAAAATGGCTATTTCAAAATTTTGATCGGAAGATTTTGGGAAAAAGAGGATGGAGCAGGGAGCCTAGTTGCCCTCCAATCTTTTTGGTCAGTTAAAAAGTGCTTTAGAACTTTTAATTTTCGTTCGAATGATCCTGCTCACGATATCACGACAAAAAACAAAAATGAACGACAAAACCTTAAAGGCGGTCTAAAAACACGTTACTTCTTCAAACCAACTTTATTTTCTATTTATTGACCACTAGATCGATATGATCATCCCTAAAAAAAAAAAAAAAAAAAAAAAAAAAAAAAAAAAAAAAAAAAAAAAAAAAAAAAAAAAAAAAAAAAAAAAAAAAAAAAAAAAAAAAAAAACAAGCATCCGTCATCGTTCTTCCGGCAAAAAATACAAAATTCCAATTTTTTTTGCAAATATGAGCTTGAAACCTCTATAGTAGGGTTTTCTGATACGCTGAATCTGATGGTGTAATTTTTATTAAGATTCTATGACTTGTAGGGGGTATTTCCCCCTTTTTTTGAAAACCAGACACATTTCCTCAGGCCCGTAGCCTTTGATAGGCAAGACTTGTCTTAATAAAACTTATATATTTGAAATCAGCATAAAGAAACAATTCTTTTATATATCTATTGGTATCGAAATTCCAATTTTTGGGTTTAGGTTACTATTGAGCCGGGTCGCTCCTTACCATGAACTGTTGATAATTTTCCGTTCTTTTGAAACTACTACTTTCGTTATTTTCGCTGACATAAGCCGTTTGAAATTGAAGCTTTCGACATCAAAAGTATGGTAATATTTCAGAAGAGCTGCTCTACCGAAGGAGGCATTTTAGAACAAAAAGAGAGGCATTTTTAGATTGTTAGTTCTATGCTCTTTTTATGGTCAAAGTCGCCTTTGTGAAAATTCGGCACCAGCCGTCTCTCCTATTTAGCCCTAGATAGGTTCCTTATTTTGTGCTCTTTTTGAACATTATAGTCGTTTTTGCCTTTATAGTGCACCCAGTGGCGTCGTTGGTGTGGGGGGGGGGGCAAGGGGGCAGTTGCTCCAATAATGTCGATAAAAATTATTATAGAGCTCACACTCCTTGACTCTCCGGATGTGGACCCCTTTTGCTCTCCCTAATAAAAATGCTGGAGCTATGTCCCTTAATGAACTCCAACCCCTAGATGGGCACATATGCGACCCTGATTATAAATTTGTATGTTGTTCTTTCCTTTGACTGGTCGATTTTAAAACCGCTTACGCCATATAGACTCGAGATATTTAGCAAGATTTTTTAGCAAGATATTTTAGCAAGATATTTTAGCAGTTTAGCAAGAGTGATCGGGCTGAATATTGAAAAAATATATACTATTTTAAACAAAATGAAAACACGAATATTGATGGAAGGAAATATGATAATTTGATTAATAGAAATGTGTTTCATATTATAAAGGAACAATTTGCGATAGTTTTTTTCTATAGTTTGTTTGCGTGTATATCCTAAGGCTGTATATGGGAACATTAAGGGGCTGGAGATGAATTTTCACGAACGTGACTTTAAACCTAAGAAGTGGTACTTGTCTGTTAAACGGAACACACCCAAAAAGTGATTTTTGGTTAATCCTAATGAAACGTACCAAAACATTACCCTAATATAATACTTTAAAAACAAAATTATGGAAACTATGACAAAGAATAAGCAGGCCGTGCAGAACGCATTATATTAAACATGCAATCTAACCCCTATCTACCTCTATATATTAAATATTTAGTTAAAATATAGTTACATCGTAGTTTTTGTTACTCAAAATAAGCAAGTCATAGCCGATTCCTATGAGGCAAACCGGTTATTGTTAGATCTTATACAGCATAATTCTTGAATGTGTTTCACCATTTGGGAAGAAAATTCTAGTTATTCTAGGGATCCCTTTTTCTAACCCCTACTACCTTATCCATCCTTATATATACCTTATATATATAATATATATATACCTTTATCCATCATAACTAAACTGTCTAAAATCCAAACCAGCCACGGTTCCAATTCCAGGTCTTCTGATCCAGAGTCCCTGAATCCTGGAATACTCATATGATAGGGTGTCTAAGTTTGGAGGGGGTTTTAAAGAATTTGTCAACAAAAGCATCCATTATGCCGACAAATGCGGACACATATAAGCTATAAACTTGGTACATTATTTCTTGAGCCGACAGATGATCACAGTTTTATTGCGAGGGCGGTTTTCATGAATGCCACAGGGAAGGATGAGCTTTTTGTATTGGTCAGTTTGAAACCTATATCCCTAAGTCTCTGGGTCAAGAAGAATGTTCTTTCTTTTTAACTCAACATCAACTGTGGCTGTCATAGGTAAAACCAGGGCAATTTTGAACAGAAAGAAAGATATAGTTTCAGTAAAACTGAAATGAATCGACCTCCTTATATTCTAAAAAAAAAAAGTGTTTATTGGTAATTGGTATAGCTATAATAAATGTTTGCACATTTCATAGATAAAATTTATAATTATTTGCAAACGTATAATACATATAAGAGAAATAACAATTGTAAGTCTTCATTTTTTTTCGTAATTTTGTTTTGTAAGGTTGTTCCCGATTCTACATTATACAGCCTCTCCTTGTCTCTCTTAGAACTAATTAAGTATTTATGTGAAGGCTCAATGAGAGCTGGGGTATTTTGGCATTAAAAATGCACCCATTGAGGCATCTCCCTCCCTCCCTAAGTACAAAACAATCAGAGATCCCCATTGAAGAAATTTAAGTGCCTTTTTAAGCTTCGTAAATTGTACATTGTTTGCAGATAGTATTTGTTATTGGGAATTATAAGGACACTTTTGCTTGGGAATTTTCAGTGGGGAGAAAATTTTTAGGAAGATTAACCTGAATTTTTTCGCATGATTCATTTTATTCGTTTTTCTCCCTTTTTGTATGGACAATTTTCAGTATGGAGAGAACAACTTTACCTTGGAATTGTCAAGGGGAAATTTTCAGCAGGGATCAAATTGTCTGGCAATATCTCCCTGTGAAAAAAAATGTGCTTAATGTCCCCAAAGATGCTGCAAGGAGACCTCCCTTCCTGTTGCACAGAAGTATTTCTGGTTTTTATTTTAATGCTTTATTTAACCGAAGTGATTTACTTCATGGTAGAGTGATATATGTTATTAAGGTGAGGAGATAGATATTTGTGTAGGGGATGGTGGGATAACAAAATGAGTAAGTTTCTGTGGCCTAAGTATTTCTCAGGGGTAACTACATCAAACCAATGGTCCTAGAAGATAGGGTTAGGGCTCATTGGGAATGGAAAATTACAGTTCAAGTGACCAATGCTAGGACGTTAGTACCCTCCCCCCTTCCTCTCCGCCCCAGGACCTATAATAAAGGACCATAGACTGAAAATATCCGTGGGAACTAAAAAGAATTAGACAAGCAGTATCAAAAACTTGTTTAGCTTTCACCTGAGGCTTAAAAATTAGGCCACTGAAACATAGTCCTTTTTGTATCTTACTCCCTTCCCTACACAATAATCTAGCACTCCTTATTAATAATAGACCACTGCATTGCTAAGCAAATCACTTGAAAAATTCATTTGAAAGTGGCATTAATTTCTAATTGTTTTTCCGATCGCTCCAGAGATCCCCCCTTCCGTCAAAATTTTTTCCTGAAAACCGAAACATGCTGAAAATAGCCCTCGGGCAATTACCCTGGAAAAATATCTAAGAACAGAATTAAGTTGGCAAAGAGAAAGTAAGACAAATAAAAATAATGTCGTATACAAATTATGTCAAATCTCCACTGTAAAATTTACCCTTGAAAGCTAGCCCCCAGCAATTTACCTCCTCATGGAAACTCTCCATGGAAACCCACCTCTAGCACAAAATTCTCCCTCCCAATAAAGTCTATATACTTCCCTATAACAAATATTGTTCGTGAACAATGGGCAAATTTCATAACTTACAGGCCTCTCCTCACAGGCTTTGAGGGGGGGGGGCATGTTATCCCTAGATGCATAGTTCAACTATGCTGAACAAAATGACTATCTAAACATTTTGATTGGGCGACTTTGGGGAAAAATGAGCATTTTTTAAGATAGGAAAATAGCATTAGATCAAAATGGAGAGTTTCCTCTCAACAGAAAAGTATTTTGTATGAATTAGTAATTTAAAAATGCCTCTCTTTTTGTTTTAGCAAGTCTCCTTTTGAAGAGTTACTGGTCGGCAACTTCACTAAAATTACTTCTGTCGTATCTTGGATGCCTAAGCAGATGATCCTTTCATCAATAACTACTTGATAATAACACTAAAACAAACCTGAAAAGCACACCTCAGTTTTTTCTCCTCTGTAAAATCCACATGGTTTTGTAAAGAATTTTTTTTCGTTATTTGAGTTACCCACGGGACCAGGAGTGGCTAGTGGCCCCAGAAAATAGAAAACGATGAGAGAGTCTTAAATTGTATAATTTTCTAAATGACTATTGATACTTATGTATTATAGCGACCCCACTCAAGAAGTTTGTTTGTAAAACCGTTTTGTCGGTCTGTATTTAGAGAAAATTCGGAAACGGAATGTAAAACCGGTTTGTGTGTTTCTGTATTCGGAGACATTTAGCTGAGATAAACTACTACAAAGGTATATTTTAATTAAGTATTTAATATATAAAGTTGGTATTTCGGTTAGGTTAGATGTTTAATATGAAGCGTTCTGGGCTTTCCATAATTCTTTGTTGTAGTTTCCATAATTTTGTTGCTAAAGTATTACATTTTCATCATATTTAGGTATATTTCATTAGGAATAACATAACTCCACTTCTTGAATGGGGTCGCTATAATAAAAAAATAGTCCCCGACTATTTTACATAAAATTTATCATTAAATCGTAATGATGATGGGTACAATATCTGCTGCCCAGAGTGCCCCATAAGAAAGCAAGGAGGGTGATTCCTCTCTCTCTCTGAGGATAAAAATATGTATAGGCCTAAAGCGCAAATTTTGTTTCTATTTAAGGTGAATACACCGTTTCTACATCTAAAATTCTCTTACAAGCCTAACCCCTCCCTCTCTCCATTTTGAGAAACAATTTGCTGAATTGCTCCTGGGAAAATATCTAAAGGTTACGGTGCCCTCCCCCGACCCTCTACGAAATCCTTTAGCATTACTATTGCTCTTTTTACTATTTGTTTTTGAAATACTTGTCTATACTATTGACATACTAGGGAAAAGAACCTGTTTCATGTTTTCTGTCTGATAAGGAGACTAAAAATTATCAGTTATCATTCGTACCGCGTGTTGACATTTCAAAGTTCTCATAAATCTTTAATTAGTTTGACTTGCCAAGACCCCTTAGGTGAAATTTGGCTGATAAATAAGGTGACAGAAATATCCTGAAATCTCATTTTTGGCTCCAAGATCTTGGCCAGTTCCTCAGTTGTGTCTAGGCTTTCGGTGAAAATGGTTGATGAAATTAGACATCAGTATGAAGAAGATATTTTAAATTTAAGTTTTTCGGGTAGACATACACTAGGAACACCAAAGGTCATACCGCCTGATCCTCAGGTTTGATTTAAACTTTTTTTAAAATCAAAATACTGCAATTATCCTTAATATTTTTACGATGTTTAGATAATTTCGAAGTAAATTTGTAGTTTACAACATAATTTAGCTAGGATGAAAGTGAATACCACACTTGATGCCTTTTCTTATGCTCTTCCATAATTCAGTAATCCTTTTCTGCGGGAGGAAATTCCATTTTGAGCCTTTAGCGGGGTCCCAAAAGGTAAAACGCCTATAGCAGCCATAAGTTTAAAAGCATGAAATTAAAGAATATGTCTAGTGAGAAACAAAATTCCCATTTGTAGCTGATTCCGGAATGGTTATTATTAACCTATTAAGATTTCCCCTAATCTTAGTAGGCTGTTAAAATGTTAATTTGAAAACAATTTTTTTAGGGATTCCATGCCTTGCAAGTGACATCACAGTAAAACTGACGCCGTTTTTTTTTTTGTTCAAGTTCTTTTAAACATAATTTTGGCATTTTTTTTCCTTCCAAATAACATTTTACTATTAAAACTAAGGAAAATGGTAATCGGAATTCCTGAACCAGCTGCAAATGACAACTTGTGGTGAAATTTTGGCAGTTGTTTTTTAGAGCATGCTTTAAAATTTTTTGCTACTATGGACTGCCTTTAGCTCTTTAAGAGCTAAAAATGTAATTTCCCCAGAAGCGATTACTGAATTATGAAAGAGCATGAAAAGAAACATAAAGAGACGTATCTACTTTCACCCTAGCTAAATTACATCGAAAACTGCAAATTTACCTATTTTGCTAGCCTAGCTGAAAGATAAACATACCACTTGATGTGCTTCTCACCGTCGATACCAATTATATTAGTTGCTACCCTTACAAATGTGCTGCAATCCCCTCCCCCATTAATGGGCCAAATGAAAGATGACGTAAAATAAGCGAAGTTTTTTATATAGCATTGGGCTGTGTTTAATCCCATTTGGGGAACTGGACCGCATTTGCTAGGGCAGGGTATATATATTTGGAATTGGCGTTAAGAAGGGCATCGAGTGGTATCAAATTAGGAATCGAAGTGTTTACCCCTAATTTTAGACAGAGTAGATACATTGATAAGCATACATGCTTTTGGTTGTCGTGTTTATGTATTTTTTTTATTGCTGAATGATTGTCTTGGCAACAATGGAATTAATGTCTCACCCCCTGAAGGAAACGCTATGATGAACATAATTTGTTACTTATCTGCTAGCCAGTACACACTCGAGAATTTGGACGGGGGTTGAAACAACTGCGATATATATATATATATATATATATATATATATATATATATATATATATATATATATATATATATATATATATATATATATATATATATATATATATATATATATATATATATATATATATATATGTATGTATATATATAATTTAGGATGTAAATTTGCACATTAGGGTGTGTGTGTTAAGTACATCGGGGTTGCATGCAAAATGTAACCTAACCTAACCAAAATACCAACTAAATGGTTTTTTAAAATATAGCTACAATATAGTTTTCCACCGAGTTGGAGCTTTTTGTCACCGCATTCAAACAGCAATAAACCGGTTATTGTCCGACTTTATAGATCCAAATTCTCGAGTGTGTACTGGCTAACAGAGTAGTACCCAGAATTCTTATTTCTATATATTCAGGAAGTTTCTACTTCGGGGTCGCTTTCAGTTCAAATATAGCCTTCCCCCACCTAGTGCTTAAACTACATATTATACAAATGCTTGCTACTTTCGTTGGTTTGCATTCTTATTTGTAGGCTGCTCACTTCTCATCAATAAATGATTCATACTGCCAATTAAAAAGAAAACAAAGTTTTTGTTAATATTCTAAGGCTACTCCCAGGTAATGGGAAAGGGGATCAGTTAAACGTAAAGCGACTGTGAAAAATCTAAGAAACAGAAATATTTTAAATGTAGTGGAGTAGAACTAGAATTAAATGAAAATATATTTGAAGCAAGTAAACGTTCACTGTCTTACTTTATAGTTTTATGGACAAATGAAAAAGCCATATGGTTTAAGACGTTGTTTAGTCGAGTGAAAGCTGTGATATTAGGCCTATACTGCTTAGTTCACAAGAGCCCGTTTGGCCTTTCTGAGATGTCACAGCTAGACCTTTTTACAACTTCGAATGCGCAGATTTTCTTTTCTTAGTTCAGCATTTGTTTCAGTATGCCTGAAAGGCTTATCTCAATGCCCTTATTTGCTCCCTATATATTCATGATTCATTCTTTTTACCATCTAGCTGCACATAGTTTCTTTAGATTCAGCTCTACATCAAGTTTACAGCCCATTAAAATTGAAGAAACTCCCACAACATGCCCTGAAAGTCTTAATTTAATACTCTTAGACGTTCTTAAGATATTTAAGATACGCCCTTTTGACAACCTGGATACACACAGCTTCTTTTGATTTTATTCAACATCCCCCTCAGCACACCCTAGAAGTTTCAGTTTAATAAACTTAGCCGTTCCATAGGTATTGCAAATCTGCCCTTTGACAATCTTGGATGCTACGTTTCGTCTTTTAATATAGCTAAACATCCCCAACAACACGCCCTAAAAGTTCCAGAGTATAGGCCTATCTTTAGCTGTTACCGGTATATTGCATACAGATCCTTTTGACAATCTGGATACACATAGTCAATAGTGTATTTTTCTTCAGTTATACATCCCTCTTAACTTTTCCTGACATTTTCAGTCTAATATCCTTTTCTGTTACTGAGATATTGTATCTATGTATCTATTTGACAACCTGGATGTACTTAAACTCTTTTGATGCAGTTCACAACTGTACAAGTAGTTGTAGCAGTCACAGTCAATGTCAAAATTGCATTAGCAATAGTAGCAGTCGCAGTTGCAGCCGTAGTCTCAAGCTGTTGCAGTCGCAGCTATTCGCAGTTGCAAATATTCGCAGCCACTAGTAGTCGTAGTCTTCATTAGTTCCAGTTTCATGTAGTTGCAGTTGCAAGGAGTTGGTGGTGTAGTCGCAAGTAGTCGCAGCTGCAAGTAGTGGTAGTCGCAGTCACAAGTAGTCACAGTCCCAAGCAGTCACAAATAGTCACAGTTGCAAGTAATTGAACTCAAAATTAGCTGCAGTCGGAATCACAAATAGTCGCAGTTTCAGCAAGTAGTCGCACTCTCAGTCGCAACTGATTCCAGTCAGACCCATAAGTTGTCACAGTCGTAACTGTTGCAACTGAAAGCAGTCGCAGTCGCAAGTAGTTGCAATCACAAATATTCATAGCCGTAAGTTGTTGCAGTGGCAGACAAAAGAAGTCACAAGTAGTCGCGGTCACAGTTGTAGTGGCTAGGCTATAGTAGTTGTAGTTTATTATTTATAGTAAATTAGTAGCAGCAGCAGCAATAGTATATACATAGTGTCTTTTGGTTAGTTCAACATCCTTCTCAGCGTGCCCTTCAGATTTCTACTTAATACCCTCAGTCGTTCCTTAGATAATTGTTATTCCGCCTTTTGACAACCTGCAAGCCCGTGGTGTGTTTTGATTCAGTTTTACTTCCTCCTTAAGATTCGCTGAAATTGTCATACTTTTAACCTCAATCTTAATAATAGTAGTTGTAGTAGTACGCACATGGTGCCTCTTGGTTTGTTCAACATCCCCCTCAACCCATCCTGAAACTTTAAATTTAGTACTTCTAGCCGTTCTGAGATATTGCTGACAACCTTCTTTTTGACAACCTGCATGCACAAAGTGTATTTTGATTTAGTTCATTATCCTATTCGACAGCCATGAAAGTTTCACTTTAATAGCCTTAGCAATAGTAGTAGTTGTAGTACTACTAGCAATAGTAGTAAGCACACAATGTATTTTGTTTAATTTAACATCTTCCCCAACATGTCTGAAATATAAATTTTTTACTTTAAGGTGTTCCTGCTATATTACTATTACGCCCTTTGACAATCTGCATGCACATAATGGGTTTTAACTTGGCCTTAGAAGTAACAGTAGTAGTTGTCTTAGTAGTAGCAATAGGAGTAGTAATGACATGCACATAGAGCCTTCTGATTAGTTCAACATCCCCCTCAACATACGTAAACATACATGTAAATTTCAACTTGATGCTCTAAGCTGTTTCTTAGGCATCGCTGACGCGCTCTTTTGACAACATACACGCATCTAATGTGTTTTGATTTAGTCTAGTATTCCCTGAAAGCTTCACCCTGGTAGTATTAGTAGTAGCAGTAGAAGAAGTGGTAGTAGCAGCAAAAGTAGTAGCAGTATTAGTATGCACACTGTGCTTCTTTGCAGTTGCGGTTTTAGGTCTGGGCAAAAGGGTAGCTCCCCTCCCCCCGATTTTTCTTACATCTGATATTAAATTCGTTTTATTTTATATTTTTACACTCCTATGATATAAATTCCCCCCCCCCCAATTATAAGCCCTGAAATCGCTACTTTGTTTTAGTTAAATCAAGATCCCCCTCAACATACCCTGGAATTTTCAGCTTAATACCCTAAGCCGTCCTATGATATTACCTATACGCCCTTTTGAAAATCTCCATGCACATGGTATTCATTAATTTAGTTTATATCCTCCCCCAACATTCAGTTTAAGCTTTTCCTTAATATCCTTACCCTTTTTAGAGATCCAGGATCAAACATGCCCCCTTTTCCCAATAACAAATCCTTTATTAGGTTGCTACAACAACCTTTCCCATACAAAGTGGTTTGGTGAAAAGCTAAAGTGAAAAATACAGAAATAATACATATTTGCTCATTACTTTTGCTGGCTATGATGAACTGTGCATGTTTAATTGCTATTATGCCGATTTGATGTTGTATGGACCAGTGTTACCAGATGCTTTTTAGAACACAGCGTAAGCCATAAAAGCGGAAATGTCCAGAAAGCATAATTTTTCAAGCAAAAATTCGCCGATGTTACATTTTCAAAAATGCTCGCTTTGAAATATCCACTCATTTGAAAAAATCAACATACAACCACCTTAGAAAAGTGCCCCATATGTTGCAAACACACCCCATCTAACACCAAAGATATGAATCTATGTAAAGACGATATTTAGAAACCTCATCATACTGACTTCCGAAAGCAATAGGAGGAAGTGCATTTTTTGGAAAGTTAATGTTTGGTATTTTCTTATATTTACGTCACATAAAACTGGATCTAAACACTGCCAATATTTTTTCCCGATCCAATGCCAGACCTAGACATCCTGATCTAATTCACGTGGTTGAACCTAAGCATATTTCACTCAAGCGATATTTTTGGACCAGAGTTTTCTGCCATATAAAGTTGGCATTAAGAGATAATTATTGAAAGTAGAACAACCCTATTAGAAAGTCTTATATTTTGCTATAAAAAAAAGGCAACAGCGAATGATACCATTAGTGCAAACTTATATGTAACACAGACTTATATATATATATATATATATATATATATATATATATATATATATATATATATATATATATATATCTTTCACACAGACTATACAACGGACTATACAACACAGACTATATATATATACTTTTCATTGAGAACTCTGTATTTGCGGTAACTTAAAGTACCAAGAATAGTGAATATGAATTCTGATTGTTTGAATTAATTAAACGGTAACTTACATCGCTACTTATATATTTTTATAAAGATTGGGAACAATCGGGAAGTCAATTTGTAATGAAAAACACTTCCATAATGCAGTTGTATAGATTTTGGTTGTAGCGGGTGCCAAATGTCAAAAAAAGAAACATGGGTGAAAATTCCGCGAAAAATAAGCTAAAACATGACATCAAATGCTTAAGAAGGTGCGGACTTCCTCCGAATATGTATCAACATATTCTTAATTTTTGAATTTTACGGATGAAAAACGTTGTGGAATTTTTTGTCTGTAAAAGCTCAAACATTAAGAATATGTTGACTCCCTGATTGTTTGAATTAATTATACGAAAACTTGCACAGTTTTCTTAAGCATTTGGTGCCATGTTTATCTAATTTTTTGCGGAATTTTCACCCATGTTTCTTTTATTAACTTGTTGCTTAGCTCATTAACTTAACTTATTAGTTTTGCTTATTTGTTTTTAAGATTTGAAGTCACAACAGTGACATAAATGTGGCACTGTCCTAAATACTTCGTAATTTTGACATAAATCAAAAGAAAAATCTTAAAAGATCATGGTTTTTGGTATTAATAGTTCAGTTGGGTCTAAGCAGGCAAAAATGTTTTATCTTGACGTCCTTGAGTCTCAGTCACTCTTTGATTGCATTTGAATGAAAAACCTGTTTAATCTAGATTGTAACCGCATCATACGGTCGGTATGAAACAACTATTTTTAGTTGGTTCTTGGAAAAATTTTTTTCTACTCAGTCTGATGATTGAGTGCATATTTTGTGGACATTGACGTCAGTTTCAAGTCTTGGCACATTGCGGTTTATTTCTTGAAAAAAAAGTTATCAATTTATAATCTTGACTGGTCACCCCAGAGGCGTGTCGGATGAAAACGTTATTGAAGGTTATACACTTTTTTTCTTTTTGTTTTACAATTGTACTTCCTGGATATTTCAGATTTTTTTTTATGTTTAAATGGTCAATTAACTCTTATAAGGTTATTTGTTTGTACTTTAGACTTTTAAGATGAAAAGTTCATTTATCCGTTAAATCTTAGTTCTTGTTGCATCGTCATGTACAAATCGGTATTTCTTCTTTTGCTCAACCTGGATCTTTTTGTGCTAATTGTTCTTTTGGGATGGCACCAACTAGAGGGGGGGATATTTTCATTTTCGCTGAAAATTAAAAATAACAACCCCCCCCCCCTCTTGACTAAAAACCTAAATTTTCTTGATTTGGCGCCCCTGTGCTTCGTCCCTCCCTTAAGGCTTTAAGGTTTATTAAAGAAATTGTTTCAAAGGTAGGACATATCCAGTGAGTAATATAGTTGTGCCTGACCTTGACTATCCTTAGGAACATATTTCACCCCCCCCCCCTGAAAAGATTGAATGTATCCTCTAAATAGGCTTTTATGATTAACTTAACCATAGACTATTCTTCCTTAAATGATTTTTTTTTCAAACAAGAAGGTCTTCTTGTTTACCAGAAGGTGGTGAGGGTACTTGTCCGTCCTGGCGGCGGTGGTGAGGGTACTTGTCCGTCCTGGCGGCGTCCATGCTTCTGCCGTGAAAAAAATATTGTTAATCAGTTATTTTTTTTTATTATTACTTAGAATAATTGATTTTTGATTGTATTCTTTACGTTTTTGTGCGGATCTTTTCTTCTCATTTAAAGCAACGAAATGATGTTTAAGATAACAGGAGACATACGAAAGAGGGTAGGGGGCAGCATTGAAACTCTATTACTTTCAAAATCCTCGAAATGTTTGCGGTTATTCGTGTAATTTCTATATTGCTATTGTGTATCTTATTTACTTATTTATTTATGACACCGCCTCGAAATAATTTCTCGTATTCGGTTCTGACGCTTATCTTACATAGCAAAGGTACGGGGGGGGGGTCCACCATGTATTGGTCCGATTCTAATTCTGGAAAACGTGATAAATAACAGCCTTAAATATTGATTTTCTTTTTCAATTTTTTGCCCCGCCCCTTCTCTTAAGAAAAAGACAAACCATTATTATGAAAGGGTGACATCTTCTCTCTGTCCAAAACCCTGTGCGTTTTAAGGGATAAATTTCCTTCGGGGTTGTTTGAATAGATTTTGGGAAGAATTTCCCAAAATTCATTTTGAGGGGTTTTGAGGGAAGGACGAGGGCGAAACTTGGCTGCGCCAACTCCAATGCGTTCTGTAACAGTACAAGTATTACAGAAGAGCGGAAAACAAGAAGTGAGTTTTTGTGTTTTTAACTGTCACCAATGTACATTTGTGAGCAAGATGTAATTTTTTGAGGTGTTCAGGGTCTGTGAAGAGCCATTTGAAAAAAAGAAGATCTATTTATAATTATTTCTGTTAGCGAGACAAGAGAATATAGCGAATTCTGGTTAAAATTGTAAATATTTAATGAAATCCAAATAAGGGTGGAGAAAATGAACTGAACCTATCGACGGATCTATATTATTTTCAGGTATTAAGCTGCAAATCTTGCTCATAGCTTACACGTTTTCGTAGCTACAGAAAAAAAACTATATCGAGAATCCCCTCCTTTCAGGACGATTTAGGAAAACATATGAAAAGGTGTAAGATTTTATGCATTTTGGCCCCCTAAAACTTTTGTAAGGTTCCAAGTGTCATGTATTTTTGTATTGTTTCCTGTGTGCGTTAATCTAGAAAGAAGAAACAGAACAAATTGTACTGGCTAAACTTTATAAACTGTTTGTTCCGGTATCCATGTCAAACCGTGTCATGACTTTGTATCTTAATTTTTAGTTGGAAGAAAGATGTTCGAATTTAATCCTTTCTGATGATCAAATAGAAAGAGTTTCTGCAACTTTACTAAAAGAAATTGAAAATGGACTGCGCCAGAAGACAAACGGTGAAGCTGACATAAAATGCTATCCCACCTACGTTAGAAATTTGCCAAATGGCGAGGGTGAGTTAAAATAGAATTTTGGTGTGAACGCTTGAACTGTTTTATTTACTGTTTACTGACTATCTTGTTGCTACGAGGGGTCACCGACTTCAAGAAATCACCTTCACCATATGGTGCGTGCTAAGCTTGGCAAACTCTCATACGTCATACGTAGGATGGAACTGCTTGGTATATGTGGTGCTCTGAGATGTACTTCAGGTGGCGTAAAGTGGACGAGCCCCTCCATTTTGTGGCTTATTCTTAGTTTTCTTACCATTAATAAATTAGCAGATTTAAACAGAATATAAGTACCAATTCAGAAGTATAAATGAAAAAAAAAATGAAAGAACAACTATCAATCGCTAATAAAGTGATAAGACCCTACTAATTAAATAAAAAAATAGGCTCAAATTTTAATAGACAAGTCGGGCTCTGGCGACTTCCTTTGAAGAAGAAAAAAGGGGAAAATTTGTCCTTGACACAAAACACTGGGAGTAAATACAGAATTACCAAAACTTCTTGTTTTCGACCATGCCCTTCAAGGTAGGTTCATAAGTAATGCGCCCACCCTATAAGTTTAAGGAATCCTTGAAATCCGCAATACTTGTTCAACTGAGAACAATTCTTTGAAAAATATTAAGTATAATGCATTCTTAACCCTCCCCAAAGTATTTTACCCCGAAGAGGGGAATCGTTGTCTAGGTTCACCATAATACATTATTTTGACAATTAGGTTCAGGTTTTTCATAGCTCTGTTGTCCTCAGGCGGCGTGGTGGTGCAATGAATTGTTAGTAGTAGTGGTAATAGTACATGTGCCCACCGTTTTGAATGCCTAAAGAGGTGACTTCATTCAAACTACTAATTAACTGTTACAAAACTCTAATTTTTGCTTATTCGGTTGTTCAAAAAGTATTTCTTATGAAATGTATTTCTCATAAATTGCGTACCAGTGATTCATACCTTGTCAGCGAATAAATCAAAAAGCTTAAAATGAGGGGATATTTCTCGTAAAGCAAGAGACTTTTACATCATAGCTTATGTATTTGTGCTCCTTTGGTTTTTGTGAAAGCGTTTCTTCTTTTTAAGCCTTGTCCAGCATAGATTACATTCAAGACATAATGTATTTCTTTAATGAAATCATCCATGTTTTGGTAGAGTACAGAGAGATGTACTAATAGATAGTAGAGTATAGATTAGTGGTAGAGAATAGAGTGAGCGGAGATGGGTGTAGAGTAGAGAAGGATGAGTGGATAACGCGGGGAAGGAGACGGTCCACAAATAGGGATTTCAATCCTTTCTTGTAATGATGACGTTTTTTTTAGAAAGCAAACTCTAGATATTACATTTTTCTTGTATTGTATTTAAATTCACTTGAAATGTGCCTGCTCTAGGTTCACACAGAACAAAATCACTGCAAATGGCATTATTCTTGAATTGCACGAGTAACCAATTTGAATTGACGTTATGTTTGCAATGGATTGTCTCTGCCTTTGATTCTGCTTTTGCTTATTAAAAAAAAAAAAACTCCCACTTCTATAACCAACAACTCGCTGCAGTACCAAGCCTTGGGCCAGCATGGCTATTCACGCTTCTCATTCACCCTAATTCATTCAAAGCTTTACTCTTAACCTCTCCTATGGAGTTCCAATTACCTCTAATTACTTTCTTATGACTTCTTACCCCCCCCCCTCTATTCAGGGACGACCTGCTTTCCATTTGTCCTGGGATGTATGACCAAAAAGTAAAATCTTTTTGAATGGGCTATCATTCATCCATAAACCATGGCGTAGCCATCTTAACCTTTTTTTCATTAGGGCCCTTAAAAAAATGTACGCGATAATTTACATTACTTTTTTATTGCACAAAAAAAAAATGCCCTGTTTCTATAAAAGGTTGAACTTCTCAAACGCAGTAAATTACTTGACCAAAAAACCTAAATTGCTTAAGCTGGCTACTAAATTGCGGCTTTAAGTAAATTTTGCTCTCGTTTAACTGTCTGTATTATTCAGAGTAGAAATTTTCACGATACGTGAAGTTTGCTTTACAAAAATAACTTCCATAATCATTATGAATCAGGATTATTTCACTCTTACGATTTTCATAATTTAACAAATCCACCTATTTGCCGAATGATAAAGACATAAACCTGAATCCATCATCTGTGGTTGAATTTTTTGGGTTAGAATTAGGTCGTTTTAAAGATAGAGGAGGGGATCAATTTAGTAACCACAAAGGAAAGTCAAATACCTTGCTACGCCGCTGCACGTATTCCTTTCTATAAATATTCCGTTTATAACCTTTTGTGGAGAAATGAAATTCATATATTTCTCTTTTTTTCAGAAAGGGGAAAATTCTTGGCCCTCGATCTAGGCGGGACCAATTTTAGAGTACTTTTGATCCATTTAGGTGAAGCCACACCTGAAAAGGAATTTGCGTCAAGAATTTTTGCTGTGCCACATCAAATAATGACGGGACCAGGCGAAGCCGTAAGTTTTACTTAAGTTATCAGGTTCTAGATTTGGAAAGCAAAACTTAAAAGAAATTTAAGTTAAATAAATATGAGCGAGTTAAATGGTTGTAAAATTGGTGATACTAAGGGAATTGAGTTTCATTAATTAAAAATCCAAATTCAGCACTTTTCTGCAATGAAAACTATAGTCCGTCTTCCTGAAAACGTTCCTTGTGAAGCCTGTTTTAATGCATCTCATTGATCCCTATTTGGTATAGACCTACAATTAATATCAAGTATATAGCGAACTCAAACGGGTTTTGTAAGCAGAAGTAAAGAAGTATGATCAAGCTAGAAAAAAGAAAATTTTTACAGTAAGTTTATCACCCCTCCGAAATAGTCTGTGAAACTTTTATTAATTTCAATCCTCATCAATGTTTTTATGTAGACACTAGCTATTGGTGTGGCGCTTCGCGCCCCCCAGGCCCCCCTCCCCCCCGCGCGCAAGTCGTTACGCGCCATATTAGTTACGCGCCATTGTAGTTGTGTCTCTGTGTCCCACCTGTGAATATATATATATATATATATATATATATATATATATATATATATATATATATATATATATATATATATATATATATATATATATATGAATAAGTTGTCTGTGTGTGTGTGTGTCGACTGGCGTCATGTTTGTGTGTCGACTGACGTCATGTTTGTCGACTGACGAAATTACAAACCGGGACATCTGGACACAAATGACGACCGGGACACCGGGACATAGGGAATATAAATGACGACCGGGACACTCAAAGAGAAAGCGACCGGGACACAAGGAATGTTCGATTAGCAAGCACCATCAACAAAGCACCGGGACACAAATGACGACCGGGACACAGGGAATATAAATGACGACCAGGACACTCAAAGAGAAATTACAGACCGGGACACCGGAACACAAATGACGACCGGGACAAAAATGACGACCGGGACATCGGGACACAGGGAATATAAATGACGACCGCGACACTAAAAGAGCAATTACAGACTGAGACACCGGGACACAAATGACGACCGGGACATATAAATGACGACGGGGACACGGAATGTTCGAATAGAAATCACCATCAACAAAGCTCAAGGCAAATCATTAGAATAATGAGGTATAGATCAGAATACAGATTGTTTTTCCCATGGACAATTATATGTTGCATGTTCAAGAGTCGGTAAACCTGACAATCTATTTATATGCACAGACAATGGGGCAGCCAAGAATGTTGTATATTCGCAAGTTTTACGTAGTTATATATATATATATATATATATATATATATATATATATATATATATATATATATATATATATATATATATATATATATTCACAGGTGGGACACAGGGACACAACTACAATGGCGCGTAACTAATATGGTGCGTAACGACTTACGCGCGCGGGGGGGGGGGGGGGCTAGGGGAAGGGGGCGAAGTATATATAAATGACGACGGGGACACAGGGAATGTTCGATTAGCTATCACCATCAACAAAGCTCAAGGGCAATCATTAGAATAATGAGGTATAGATCTGAATACAGATTGTTTTTCCCATGGACAATTATATGTTGCATGTTCAAGAGTCTGTAAACCTGACAATCTATTTATATCCACAGACAATGGGACAGCCAAGAATGTTGTATATTCGCAAGTTTTACGTAGTTCAATATATATATATATATATATATATATATATATATATATATATATATATATATATATATATATATATATATATATATATATATATATATATATATATATATATATATATATATATATATATATATATATATATATATATATATATATATATCACAGGTGGAACACAGGGACACAACTACAATGGCGCGTAACTAATATGGCGCGTAACGACTTATGCGCGCGGGGGGTCTTGGGGGGGATGGTGAAGCGCCCCCACCAACTGGGTGTTGGGGTGGCGCTTCGCGCCACCCCAACGCCAACGCCACCAACAGCTAGTATATATATGTTTTTAACTACGCAAAACTTGCGAATATACAACATTCTTCGCTGTCCCATTGTATGTGCATATAAATAGATTGTCAGGCTTACCGACTCTTGAACATGCAACATATAATTTTCCATGGGAAAAACAATCTGTATTCAGATCTATACCGCATTTTTCTAATGATTGCCCTTGAGCTTTGTTGATGGTGATTGCTAATCGAATATTCCCTGTGTCCCCGTCGTCATTTATATATCCCCCCTGTGCCCCCTTGCTTCCCCGTTGTAGTTATTGTCCCTGTGTCCCGGTCGTCATTTATATTCCCTGTGTCTCGGTCTGTTATTTCTCTTTGAGTGTCCCGGTTGTCATTTATATTCCCTGTGTCCCGGTCGTCATTTTCTCTTTGAGACGCAAGCCTGTTTTCACGTTGTTCTTGTAATTCCTCGGCACGCTTTCTTTTCTTACTTTCTCTATTAGCCGCAAGCCTTTTGGCATTAACTCTTTGAGCAGCTTCCTCGTCTGTTTCTTTTGCCATTGTAGAAGTTATACTAAAATTTCTCTTTGAATTAACTCTTTGAGCAACTTCCTCGGCTGTTTCTTCTGCCATTGTAGGATTTATACTGAAATTTGTCTTTGAATCGCCCCCTTATATACTTATAATGACGTCATATACAAAGCCTTATATACTTATAATGACGTCATATGCGGACAAACACACAAACATACAACTTATTTATATATATAAAGATTTAGCCTACATTTTTCGCGTGAAGCGACATCAAATGCATTTTTGGAACATCTTTGCTTTTTTACTATGGAGTGGCTTCATTTTTTAGTTTTTTCATCGGGCTATTTTACTATTTTTTACTTTTCATTTTTGGTATATTTTACTGTTTTTTGCTTTTTATTTTGGGTTTTTTTCATTGGGTTCTTTTATTGTTTTTTTACTTTTCACTTTCGGGTTATTTTACATTTTTTTTTACTTCTTATTTTCAGGTTATTTTTCACTGAGCTATTGTACTATTTTTGCTTTTCATTTTCGTGTTACTCTACCATTTTTTACTTTTCGTTTTGGAATATTTTCATAGATTTTTTTTTTACTATTTTTTACTTTTCACTGTCGGGTTATTTTTATCGGGCTATTTTACGCTTCATTTTTAAGTTACTTTCATTTTATATTTCACTTTGATAAGGAGTGATTATCAGATAATTTAGTTCGGACTCGTGTTTTATTGCAGCACAAAGCAAATAAGAGATTTTGAATAAATAAAACGGTAAAATGCTTGACAAACACGGGAAACACTTTAATAACAAGAGGGAAACCATTAATTAGAGAGCTTAATAAAGATAATGTAAACTATTAATTAGGATTACTCTGAAATCATACACACCCACAATTATTGCTACCTTAATAGAAGGGTATAGGACTCCCTATTTGAATTTAGTGTAATCCCAATGTAATGACAAGATGTTTGGGTATTTTTAAGACTTAGATGACCCCCCCCCCCTTCTTTGCCTCAACTACCGTTTTTTTTTTTTACTCTGGTCTCATACCTCTTCTTGAAGTAATTATCCAAGAGAAGAATTGCTGTAGATAAGTTTTAAGACCCTGCTGGCTGTACATATTTTACAAAAAAAAAAGCAACAGAAGACAACCACGGATAGAATACTACATATTAATAAAATCAATATATACATATGTTATTATATGTATATACTATAAACACATGTTATATGTATATGTTAATATATATTAATAGTATAAATTCTACAAATGAACAAAATAAAACTTATAAACTAAACTGATGTTTAGTTATTCATATTTGTTTTATAATAAAATCAAACCAATGGAAAAGGGAGCCAATAACACAGGATATGCTAGAAGCTTAAAACAAGATTTGCCATATAAAAGTGAAAAAGGCACTCTCTCACAAGAAAATTAAATATAAAAAAAC
The DNA here is from genome assembly GCF_032884065.1 of Artemia franciscana. Taxonomy (NCBI): domain Eukaryota; kingdom Metazoa; phylum Arthropoda; class Branchiopoda; order Anostraca; family Artemiidae; genus Artemia; species Artemia franciscana. The sequence continues at coordinate 46,814,113 of NC_088865.1, forward strand.
TGATTTTTTTAGCTGAAAGTAAGGAGCGACATTAAAACTTAAAACGAATAGAAATTACTCCGTATATGAAATGAGTTGTCCCCTCCGCAATCCCTCGCTCTTTACGCTAAAGCTTTTAATTGTTTTAAAAAGTAGAATTGTGGCAAAGAGTCAAACTTTAGCGTAAAGAGCGAGGGATTGCGGAGGGGACAACTCATTTCATATACGGAGTAATTTCTGTTCGTTTTAAGTTTTAATGTCGCTCCTTACTTTCAGCTAAAAAAATTAGTTTTTTTTTTATTTAATTTCTGAACGTTTTTGAATTAATGCATGTTTGGTTTTGGATCTCCGCACATAAATTATTAAAATGAAATTTGTATATTAATTCTTTTTTTGGCTAAATGGCTTTCTCTTAGTTTTGATCAGACGATTTTGAGAAATAAGGGGTGGAGAAGGAGGCCTAGTTGCCCTCCAATTTTTCAGTTACTTAAAAAAGCAACTAGAACTTTTAATTTTTAACGAACGTTTTTATTAGTAAAAAATATACGTAACTTAAGAATTAACTTACGTAACAAACTTTCATAACCTTATATTTTTATTATGTATACGAGGGGGTTTGTACCCTCGTTAATACCTCGCTCTTTACACTAAATCGTTAGTTCTGTCCCAATTCTTTAAGAATGACCCCTGAATCAGAAAGGCCGTAGAATAAATAGTTGAAAAAACTAAAAATACTTTAGCATAAAGAGCAAGGTATTTATCTCCTCCTAAATACCTCGCTATTTATGCTAAATATTTTTAGAACCCCTCATATGCGTAATAATCTCCGTTCGTTTTAAGTTTCAATGCTACTTCTTCCTTTCATTTGAAAAAACGTTTTCATGTTTATTTTTCATTGTTTTCTTATAGTAATGCTAGAGAATCCTGCGCCCTTGTCATTGAATTTTTCTTCCCCCATGACAGATTCCTCCAAGGAAAGATCCTCCAACATAGCCCCCTCTCCTCAGCCCCACCCCCAAACAAAATAAAATCCCCCTGAAAACGTCTATACACTTCCCAATAACCATTACTATATGTAAACACTGGTCAAAGTTTGTAACTTGCAGCCCCTCCCCCAGGGATTGTGGGTTAGTAAGTCATCCCCAAAGAAATAGTTATTATGGTTTTCGACTATGCTGAACAAAATGGCTATCTCAAAATTTTGATCCGTTGACTTTGGGAAAAAAATGAGAGTGGGAGGGGGCCTATATGCCCTCCAATTTTTTTGGTCACTTAAAAAGGGCACTAGAACTTCTCATTTCCGTTAGAATGAGCCCTCTTGCGACATTCTAGGACCACTTGGTCGATACGATGACCACTGGGGAAAAAAAAACAAAAAAAGACAAACAAATAAACACGCACCCGTGATTTGTCTTCTGGCAAAAAATACAAAATTCTACATTTTTGTAGATAGGAGCTTGAAACTTCTACAGTAGGGTTCTCTGATTAGCTGAATCTGATGGTGTCATTTTCGTTAAGATCCTACGACTTTTAGGGGGTGTTTCCCCCTATTTTCCTAAATAAGGCAAATTTTCTCAGGCTCGTAACTTTTGATGGGTAAGACTAAACTTGATGAAACTTATATATTTAAAATCAGCATTAAAATGCAATTCTTTTGATATAGCTTTTGATATCAAAATTCAATTTTTTAGAGTTTTGGTTACTGTTGAGCCGGGTCGCTCCTTACTACAGTTCGTTTCCACGAACTGTTTGATCAAAAAGAGGACTGGATGTAAAAACCAAAAGAGTATGTATGTATGCATTATAACCTTTAATGGTGACGAATTTCGCAGAAAGTATCCATTCACAAATTTGTATTTATTTATTCTAATTATGTTAAGGAATTAATTTAAAGTAAGAAAACTATTCAGTTGAAACTCGTTTATAATATAATATTTCTCTCTTTTTCGAATGAGGCGTTTAAATTGATATTGTTCAGTTAATTTGTATTTAGTTAATCCAGGTCAGTTTTGTTAACTCCTTTTATTTATTTTTTTTTTTTTATGTCAACGAACTTGACTTTCAAGATTGTAATCATGGGTAAAATTGTTGATTAAATGACCAATATATCACTTTTTGGTATTCTTGTCAATTGTCTTGATGCTTATTTTTGCCTTTTGAATTTGCAGTAAGTCAATAGACTGATCTATCTTGAAATATAATATTGAATGATCAAATTTTTTCGCAGTATTTTGACCAAAGCGGAGTGCTAAACCCCCAAAGTGAAAAACAGCTAAACATCCCAATAACAACTAAACAGCTAAACCCCCCAAAAACAGCTAAACAGATAAATCCCCAAAAAACAGCTAAACCCCCTAAAACAGTTACCCCCCAAAAACAGCTAAACCCTCCAGAACATCTAAACCCCCTAAAACATTTAACTCCCCAAAATACAGCTAAACCCCCCAAAGAACAGCTAAATAGCTAAACCCCCCAAAACAGTTAAACCCCTCCAAAAACAGCTAAACAGCTAAACCCCCCAAAAAATAGCTAAACAGCTAAATCCCCCCAAAAAAGCTAAACAGTTAAACCCCCCAAAACTGTTAACCCCCCCTCCAAAAAATAAAACAAAAAAACAAAATAATACTGGTTCTTGAACATTTTTTGCTAAAACAAATTGCAAAGATTTTTTTGTACTCAAATTCATAAGCAAAAAACTGAATCTTTATTATTTCTATGTTTCTTTTCTCTATTGTCTCGTTTAAGAGCTTTATCTATTTTACAAACAGAAATTTTGTTATTTATACATCATCAAAGTTCATTATCAATCGCAGTTTTTTTTTTTTAGTTTTTTGTTGTCCAAAACGGCTAAATTCCTAAACAATGAAAGAATTCTGGTTCTTGAATATTCTCTTTTTGTAAGACGAGATTAAGTCCTAGTTCAAATGTACTGAAATCATATTGTGCATTCTCCACTGCGTCAGCAAGCAAAAGAACGCTGACAAATCTTTAGCTGATTTGTGGGCATTTTTTTTTTCATTATCCGGTGTTATTATTTTTTTTACAGCTTTCTGATCTATGTTGTCTCTTGCAAACGGCTAAACCCTAAGTAATTCTGCCTCTTCAATATTTTCTTTTTATAAGACGATTAAGGCCTTGCTCAAACATACTGAAACATATTTTGCATTCTCAAATACGTCAGAAAAAAAAAAATCAGTTTTACGAACAAATAATTTATTATTTATTCATTATCCGATGGTAAAAGTTGCTTCTGTATTTCGCAGCTTTGTAATTAGTTATAGCGGAGTGTCTGGCGAAACAAGTAAACACAGAACGCTGAAACAATACTCGAAATGACTAGATAGTTCTGGGTCTTGAATATCTTTTTCTAGGACAAGATTAAGTCCTTGTTCAAGTACACTTAAACACATTTTGCATATGGCCCTGGTTATTTGTTTTGGAACGGGGTCAATAGTGTGTAATACTACGTGGTCGATGTGATCAATAAGCCAGAGTCGACCCAGCTCTAAATGAGCATCTGGAGGAATTTCAAACTCAAACCATTATATTGTCAAATGCCTTGTGTGATTATGCTGATCAGTGGCAGCTCTTGTCACAATAAAAAGTAAGGCACTAAACATATAAAAACACAGCCATAGCCATCGTCATATGTAAGTAACTTGAAATATCGCAGACAGAGTCAAACCAAGGCATTTAAATATTCAACTATCTAAAAGAAAATAATCTGGAGGGAAAACATAAGAAGCATGGGATGATTTGCCCCCCCCCACCACACATTGCACTTCCAGCAGAAGGCAGTGAATCAGGAGATCGGCACCTGCACAAAGCCAACCATAAGTCAGCATGCGAAAAAGTTTTAGTTTTATACATGCGATTAAATAAAAAAACAAGTTTTTTAAATGAAAGTAAGGAGCAACATTAAAACTGAAGAAGAACAGAAATTATTCCGTATATGAAAGGGGTTGTCCCCTCCTTGCCCTCCCCGCTCTTTCCGCTAAAGTTTTTTATTGTTTAAAAGAAAAGAGTTGTGAGAAAGAGTCAAACTTTAGCGTAAAGAGTGAGACTCTTTTTTTGGCTAATGGTCTTCTCAAAATTTTGTCTGACGATTTTGAGAAAAAAGGGACGAGGGAGAGGGCCTTGTTGCCCTTCATCTTTTTGGGGTACTTAAAAAGAGCACTAGAACTTTTAATTTTATTTACGAGCCTTTTTTATTAGTAATAAATATGCTTAACTAACGAATTAACTTACGTGATGAACTTCTACATTCGTATATTTTTATTAGTCGAATGAGGCCATTCGCCCCCTCATTAATGTCTTGCTCTTTACGCCGAAGTTCAAGTTTGCTCCAATTCTTTAAGAATGACCCCTGAATCACAAATTGTTTAATTAGAATACATAGATCAATAGCTGAAATTTATATATTTGAAATCAGCATAAAAGTCTAATTCTTTTGATGTATCTATTGGTCCATTACTCGATGGTAAAATGCTTTGCCTTTTGCAGCTTTTTGATCACATCGCAGAATGCCTTGCACTATTTGTAAAGGAGTACAAGGTTGACAAAGAAGTGATTCCCCTGGGTTTCACCTTCAGCTTTCCGTGTCGGCAAGAAGGCCTGACAAAAGCCAGACTTGTCCAGTGGACTAAAGGATTCACCTGCGCTAATGTGGAGGGCGAAGACGTCGTAGAATTACTGCAGAGAGCGATTCATAAAAGAGGAGTAAGACTTTTTTACTTTTTACTTTCGTCCAATTTACTTTCTTTTTTCTGTCTCCTTTATTTATCTTTCTTTTTACCTGTTTATACTTTGTTTATACATTTAAAATCGCTTGCATTAACCTCTTTTGACATTCTTCCTGTTATGGTCAAGAGATACAACAACCATTCGCTTGACATATTTGGCGTAAGACATAAAACATTCCAACGGCAAATAAAATCACAAAGCCGTCACAAAAAAAAAACGAAAAAAAGGCACCGGAAAAGCGAAGAAAAAAGATGATAAACAGGATGTGCCGTCCTCTTAGATTTAGGAATAGTTTGCCCCCTCCTTCTCTCCACATTTTCCGTGGATTTATGACCCTGATAATATTCAAAGAAATACAGTGTCATTGCTTCTGGTTTTCCAATTTTTCCGGCTTATAGAGCTAAGTACAAAGGTTCGTTTTATCAAGATTAAAAAAAAAAGAATTCCCCAGAAAAATTGAGTGATGTACTTAACTAAAATTAAGCCCAAGTTAGGATCATTATTTTTCCTGATCTAAATTTTTTTGAAATGTTAGCTCATGAAATCGGGGATACATTTGTCGTTGAACAAAAGCACGTTCAAAAAGGTTTTCTAAGAGATTTAGTAATTCCTTGCTGGGATGAACTCATAGCTTAATGCCGCCTTTGAAACTACTGCTTGGAAAAATATCACTCAAAACGAATTTTTACACCTCCCCACAGCATGGACAAATTTTAAAAGAAATAAACAAACCCGATGAATCATCGGTGATGACAACCTTTTTTTCACCTCCCCATTGGCTTCACCCAATTCGTTACACGCAGGGAGCGAAGGCCGTGTCAAAGGGGGGGGGGGGGGTTAAACCCCCCTCGAAGTTTTTACCGACTCGTTAAGACGTAACAAAAGTGAATAACAAAATTGACGCATTTTTAGGTTTTTTGTACTCCCCCCCCCAACTTTTTGACACCGACTGGACCGTCGCACATATTATTGCTGCACAATGTAGGAAAACGAACATTTGATAATAGAAAAATAAAAAATAAACCAAGAAACAAGGGTAATTTTCAGCCAGTTGAATTAAAGGCAAAAAGACTAAGCAGATATTTCGGGAACGACTTCTGCCAAGCCACCCTCGGTGCTTACCACAGAATAAAATCAATAACCTTAAGTTATATGCAACAAGACTCAATAACAAAATAATAACTAAACAAAATAATAGCTGTTTAAAATTAGATAGGGCAAAAATTCTGTCTCTAGGGATTAACGCAGTTTATCTAATAGCCTGATTTTGTTAATACAGTCAATTGAACTTGTTTGAAAATGAGAAGGGATAGTAGTTAGTTTTCTGGCTTGTTGTAATTAACTTCAAAAGTTTTTTTTCTGCGTTGAGCACTGAGGACAGCTTGTTTTTTGTTTCTGATAATTTTTATGGTATTTATTTCTGACTGTATAATTGTAAATAATATAAATATTCAGCCAAAAAACGGAATGATTTAATTTTAACGTCTTCGTAAAGACAAAGAAGTAAAGACTTAGAGTAAAAAGAAAAATCTCTTCGTTTTAGGACGCAAAGCCCCCTTTGCATTTCACATATTTCTGTCTCTTTAAGAATGTTACGACTGATGTCAGCATTATCCCCCTTCTCCTTTGAAGACATCCATGTAAGAGTCATCTTTTATGCCCCACGTTTTAAACAATCGCATTGGGACTAAAATCTCCCCAGTACCCATTCCCCGTGCTATTTCTAGAGATACACATTTCATACAAATAAAAGAATAGTAGGGGAAATTTGCACCCCCCCCCCCTTATTATGAACTTAAGGACTTCTCATGAAAAACTGAGAAAACTGAATGAGGCCCAAAATACATAACATACCCGTTTATTAAAATAAAACGTTTTCGCATGCTGACCAATGGTCTGCGTTGTGCAGGTACCGATCTCCTGGTTCAGTGCCTTCGGCCGGCAGTGTAGTGCGTATTTGGGGGCAAATCATTTGAGGCTTCCCGTATTTTCCTCCCAGGATTTCTCCTGGTACCCATTTAGAGCTGGGTCGACTGCGGCTGTGCTCATAAAGTCACACACCATTTGCCCCCGTTCCAAACCAATTAACCAGCAACACCAGGACTCAAACCCCTGAAATCAGAATTTCAAGAACCAACCTATGTTTATTCAAAACTTACCTACACTCATGATAGTAGGAATATCTGCTATTTTCAGTTCATTTATTTCAACTTTAAACCATTTTCTATAATAGTAAGACTAGGAATGCTCAAACGCTTCCAATTCTTCACACATCATCGTTTGCTTGAAACTCAAGCTCTTTCAAAATTACTGGTGACCAACACCAGTTTCTCTATTATGATTTTTACTATGCACCTTTCTGAAAATGAAGGTGGGTTAGGAGGTACCGTAGAACAGCTACCCTCTCATTTCACCCCCTTTTTCCTCCCTAGGATGTCACGATTGAAGTGATGGCTGTTCTGAACGACACAACAGGGACTTTAATGGCCTGCGCTTACAAACAGCCCGCCTGCCGGATAGGACTTATAGTTGGTAAGTTCGACTTGTTTACTTGCGTAGATACTTACATCTTAAAGTATTTTGTCTTCAATAATTCAAAGGTGCTGTGTAATATTTTTTCCCTAGCCAGGATTTTAATCCTGCCGGCCTTAAACCTTAAATCGATTAGTTTAGTCCAAATCGATTAGTCTAGTCCGTTTCTTTGTACACTCTTCGGTTCTCGAAATAATTGTTGTTGTTTTTTTACTTTTACAGTCTTAATTTTCGGTTTAAAAAAATATTTACAGATGAAACCAAAATTTACAAAACAGGACTAATAGCCCGAGGACGAGAAAAGGGAAGAAAAGAAAAAAGAAACACTCCTTCTACAAAACAACTAAGGTTAGGTCAGAAGTAAAACATGATGGAGGATTTTTTTTTTTTAATTACATGAAATGGTGGCAAAAATACTAATTCAAGCTGTGGCCTTTTTCCAAGATGTCTTGTTACAGTGGCCAAAACTTTACATTATTGTTGAAAGTTTTTAGATTTACTTACCATAGTGTTGTTCCAGGCGTAGATGTCAGTCTTACATACATGGGTCCGTATCAACCTTCGTGGATTTTGTCTTGAATTACCTTGGCCGCGGTAATTTCAAAGGCATTATGCGATATTTTTTGGAGTGGGATGCACAACCTACCCTTTTAAACTACGTACTCTCTAATTATTGGTTCTATCCGTGTTCCCATGTCTTATTGGTTGTCCCAGTGCCTTGAAGCTCCTGTTGGTTTTCCTTTGTAATTTTTGGGGTTGGGGAAGGAGGGCTTGGGGAAATAATCACAGGCTATTGCTTATCGCTACAAAAAAATTGTAACATGGAAGACTAGAGAGACTCCCTTTCAGCCGAGCCGCAAACAACGGGGGGGGGGCAAATTTGAAAACAATAGTCCGTATTTGGTAAGCATGCAGGAAATGACTGATCAAGTAATGGCTTCATTAGGAGTAGGGGCTGGATTTGTGAGAAAGGAAATCAGAAGACCTGTAAAATTGGGCTTATAGCGGGTAGGATGGGGTGAGTTATTTATGCTCTTAGTTACTTGTATTGTGAGCTAACAAGTCCTTGTTTTTCATCTTCGTCGATAAGATCTTCAAATACTTCTGGATCCAGAGCTTTTAAAGCTATGAAGTTATTATTATGATTTTATTAATACTAATATATATTAAAAAAAATCCACATTTTATGGTGATTGTAATTATGTAAAGATCATTAAATTTAGATCATTGGTACTTGTCTGTTATACCGACCACACTCAAGAAGTAAATTTAGATTATTTATAATGAAATATAACAAAATATGATGAAAATATAATACTTTAGTCCCAAAATTATGGAAAATACAACAGAGAATCATGAAAAGCAGGCTGTTCCGAACGCAATATATTAAATATACTGTATTAAATTAAACCTAACCTAACCAATTCTATACATTAGATATTCAATTAAAATATACCTGTATAGTATTTTATCTCACTGTGACTAAGGTAATTATCTCCAAATGCAGATAGGAAAATCGGTTTTACTGAGGTCAAGAAATTAAGTGTTGTCGTGATAACAGACTAGTACCAAACGATCTAGTATTGGACATGTTGGGCTCCTAAATTTGGAAGGTAAGTCTAATGAGTTAACATGCCTAAATGTTCAACTGCAGTTCTGTACATGTCGAAATTGCATTATTTTGAAGCATAAGAATTTGATGCATTGTCTTTAGCCGTCTTGTTTTGTTTTTTTTTTTGGGGGGGGGAGGGGAGGGCAGTGTTTTTGGATTGGGATTCCATTTTTTTCTTTTTATTTTTGTGAGGTTTTTGTTCTCTGGTCCGGTAAGCCAGGCTCCTTTCGACTTTTTTTTCTTTAGAAGTTTTTTTTAATGCTGTGTTTAACCCCTTACGGGCTATAAACTCTAGGTATGCTATTGATGTATGTTTTTTTTTTTTTTCAATGGTCATTTGAGCTCGGGAAAGAACACAGAATAAACATTTTAGGGGTATGAATGGGGTTCAAGAAGGACCATATTTTCTTATTATTATTAGTAAATAGAATTTTGGTCATGCTTGAAGTATAGAATTGATTCTACAAATGTATCTTTATCCATCGATGCCAGTGCAAACATGACTTAGGACTTAATGAACTATTTGGCTATTACGTTATCTTGCGCAATGCTGACGCTATTTAATTCACCTTCAGCATTCTTGATTAGTGTAAGAAAACCGGTTCCAGTTAAACAGTTTTTAAAGTTTTATAAACTAGCACGTGCTAGAAAGAGGTATAAAAACACAGTCATATGAATAGATAAGCCGTGCCAAGTTGGTTACAAAGAACTGGTCTTTTAAGAGCTCTGTTGTTTGATCGTAGGGAACGAAATCAGGTCATAAAATAAAAAATTTTCGTGGTTCTGGTGGCAAGAAGTTTTTTTAAAGCTTTTATTGTAGTATAGAATTCAACAGCTGTTATTGCACACTCGATACTATGATGGCACTTTTACACAGAGCTAGAAGAGTAAGGCTTTGTAGAGTTCACTTTATACGGGTAGTTCTTATTTTGTAGGTTTTTTTTCTTGTTTTCAGAACTGAAGACGGCTTTAAAAAATGAAAAACTTCAAAAATTAGACTTTTTTTGTGAATAGTCCTTCATTTGTTCTGGCTTGTTTTTTGTCTGTTATTTCAGTGTTTTTTCTTCTTTGTTAGAGTTCACTTTAAAGGGTTA